>NC_143036.1:12322500-12337500 GCF_057628025.1 Oncorhynchus mykiss | reverse complement strand
GTAGACTTAACATTCAATGTTACTGAGGTAGACTTAACATTCAATGCTACTGAGGTAGACTTAACATTCAATGCTACTGAGGTAGAATTAACATTCAATGTTACTGAGTGGTAGAATTAACATTCAATGTTACTGAGGTAGACTTAACATTCAATGCTACTGAGGTAGAATTAACATTCAATGCTACTGAGTGATAGACTTAACATTCAATGTTACTGAGGTAGACTTAACATTCAATGCTACTGAGGGGTAGACTTAACATTCAATGCTACTGAGGTAGACTTAACATTCAATGCTACTGAGGTAGACTTAACATTCAATGCTACGAAGGTAGACTTAACGTTCAATGCTACTGAGGGGTAGACTTAACATTCAATGCTACTGAGGTATACTTAACATTCAATGCTACTGAGTTAGACTTAACATTCAATGCTAATGAGGTAGACTTAACATTCAATGCTACTGAGGTAGACTTAACATTCAATGCTACTGAGGTAGACTTAACATTCAATGCTACTGAGGTAGACTTAACGTTCAATGCTACTGAGGGGTAGACTTAACATTCAATGCTACTGAGGTATACTTAACATTCAATGCTACTGAGGTAGACTTAACATTCAATGCTACTGAGGAAGACTTAACATTCAATGCTACTGAGGTAGACTTAACATTCAATGCTACTGAGGTAGACTTAACATTCACTGCTACTGAGGTAGACTTAACATTCAATGCTACTGAGGTAGACTTAACATTCAATGCTACTGAGGTAGACTTAACATTCAATGCTACTGAGGTAGACTTAACATTCAATGCTACTGAGGTAGACTTAACATTCAATGCTACTGAGGTAGACTTGACATTCAATGCTACTGAGGAAGACTTAACATTCAATGCTACTGAGGTTGACTTAACATTCAATGCTACTGAGGTAGACTTAACATTCAATGCTACTGAGGTAGACTTAACATTCAATGCTACTGAGGAAGACTTAACATTCAAAGCTACTGAGGTAGACTTAACATTCAATGCTACTGAGGTAGACTTACCATTCACTGCTACTGAGGTATACTTAACATTCAATTCTACTGAGGTAGAATTAACATTCAATGCTACTGAGGTAGAATTAACATTCAATTCTAATGAGGTAGACTTAACATTCAATGCTACTGAGGTAGACTTAACGTTCAATGCTTCTGAGGGGTAGACTTAACATTCAATGCTACTGAGGTATACTTAACATTCAATGCTACTGAGGTAGACTTAACATTCAATGCTACTGAGGTAGACTTAACATTCAATGCTACTGAGGTAGACTTAACATTCAATGCTACTGAGGTAGACTTAACATTCAATGCTACTGAGGTAGATTTAACATTCAATGCTACTGAGGTAGACTTAACATTCAATGCTACTGAGGTAGACTTAACATTCAATGCTACTGAGGTAGACTTAACATTCAATGCTACTGAGGTAGACTTAACATTCAATGCTACTGAGGTAGACTTAACATTCTATGCTACTGAGGTAGACTTAACATTCAATGCTACTGAGGTAGACTTAACATTCAATGCTACTGAGGTAGATTTAACATTCAATGCTACTGAGGTAGACTTAACATTCAATGCTACTGAGGAAGACTTAACATTCAATGCTACTGAGGTAGACTTAACATTCAATGCTACTGAGGTAGACTTAACATTCAATGCTACTGAGGAAGACTTAACATTCAATGCTACTGAGGTATACTTAACATTCAATGCTACTGAGGTAGACTTAACATTCACTGCTACTGAGGTAGACTTAACATTCAATGCTACTGAGGTAGAATTAACATTCAATGCTACTGAGGTAGAATTAACATTCAATTCTACTGAGGTAGACTTAACATTCACTGCTACTGAGGTAGACTTAACATTCAATTCTACTGAGGTAAACTCTACATTGAATTCTACTGAGGTAGACTTAACATTCAGTGCTACTTAGGTAGACTTCAGTCTACCTCATTAACAGTGAATGTTTAGTCTACCCCTCAGTAGCATTGAAAATTAATTCTATGTATTAATCACCAGTGCTATCCACCTTCAACACAGGGTACCTGCCAATCCTGAATTTGAACTGTCTGAACTGTCCGGACACTCACACTCACACACACACACACACACACACACACACACACACACACACACACACACACACACACACACACACACACACACACACACACACACACACACACACACACACACACACACACACACACACGGCTAAACAGCGATAATACTTTTACACCTTGCCCCTGTCAGTGCTGGCTTATATTCATGTCATTGACCCATCCAGCTCCTCACATTCTCAATGAGGGAGAATTTGGGGGCTTTGCTGTAATGAAAAAAGGAATTAGCAGGCTGGACCTATGGCACTTCAGATATCAATACATGTTAGAGAATAACACAGAGGTCTGGTTTAGAAGGAGGGATCGAAGACAGAGACAGAGAGAGAGAGAACGAGAGAGAGAGAGAGAGAGAGAGAGAGAGAGAGAGAGACCCTAATCAGAGTGTTGATTGTTCTTGTGATACCATATTGAAATATACCTTCTTCGTATAAGAGAAAGTGAAAAGAAAACAGGAGAGAGAGAGAGAAATGGTTAGGAGAGTCTATTTATTTAGCTGGGTCTTATTGGTGTCAGAGTCTACATATTTTGCTGGGCCTAATTGATGTCCGAGGCAATCTAGCTGGGCCTAATTGATGTCGGAGTTTCTTTATTGAGCTGAGACTAATTGGAGTAGAGTCTATTGAGCTGGGCCTAATTGGTGTCAGAGTCTAATTATTTAGCTGGGCCTAATTATTTTCAGAGTCTATATATTTTGCTGGGCCTAATTGATGTCCGAGGCAATCTAGCTGGGCCTAATTGATGTCCGAGGCAATCTAGCTGGGCCTAATTGATGTCGGAGTCTCTTTATTGAGCTGAGACTAATTGGAGTAGAGTCTATTGAGCTGGGCCTAATTGGTGTCAGAGTCTATTTATTTAGCTGGGCCTAATTGGAGTAGAGTCTATTGAGCTGGGCCTAATTGGTGTCAGAGTCTAATTATTTAGCTGGGCCTAATTATTTTCAGAGTCTATATATTTTGCTGGGCCTAATTGATGTCCGAGGCAATCTAGCTGGGCCTAATTGATGTCCGAGGCAATCTAGCTGGGCCTAATTGATGTCGGAGTCTCTTTATTGAGCTGAGACTAATTGGAGTAGAGTCTATTGAGCTGGGCCTAATTGGTGTCAGAGTCTATTTATTTAGCTGGGCCTAATTGGAGTAGAGTCTATTGAGCTGGGCCTAATTGGAGTCTATTGAGCTGGGCCTAATTGAAGTCTATTGATCTGGGCCTAATTGGAGTCTATTGAGCTGGGCCTAATTGAAGTCTATAAGGCTGGGCCTAATTGGAGTCTATTGAGCCAGGCCTAATTTGAGTCTATTGAGCTGGGCCTAATTGGAGTCTATTCAGCTGGGTCTAATTGGAGTCTATTGAGCTGGGCCTAATAGGAGTCTATTGAGCTGGGCCTAATTGGAGTCTATTGAGCTGTGCCTAATTGGAGTCTATTGAGCTGGGCCTAATTGGAGTCTATTGAGCTGGGCCTAATTGAAGTCTATTGAGCTGGGCCTAATTGGAGTCTATTGAGCTGGGCCTAATTGAAGTCTATTGAGCTGGGCCTAATTGGAGTCTATTGAGCCGGGCCTAATTGGAGTCTATTGAGCTGGGCCTAATTGGAGTCTATTGAGCCGGGCCTAATTGAAGTCTATTGAGCTGGGCCTAATTGGAGTCTATTGAGCCGGGCCTAATTGGAGTCTATTGAGCCGGGTCTAATTGGTGTCCGAATCTATGTATTTAGCTGAGACTAATTGGTGTCCGATTCTATTTATTTAGCTGAGACTAATTGGTGTCAGTGTATTTATTTAGCTGGGCTTCATTGGTATCAAAGTCTGTTTATTTAGCTGGGCCTCATTTGTTCAGACTCTGTTTATTTAGCTGGCCTAATTGGTGTCCGATTCTATTTATTTAGCTGGGCCTAATTCGTGTCAGACTCCATTTATTTAACTGAGCCTAATTGGTGTCCGAGTCAATTTAGCTGGGCCTAATTGGTGTCAGAAACTATTTATTTAACTGAGTCTAATTGTTGTCAGAGTCTATTTATTTAGCTGGGCCTAGTTGGTGTCAGAGTCTATTTATTTAGCTGGGTCTAATTGGTGTCAGAGACTATTTATGTAGCTGGTTCTAATTGGTGCCAGAGTCTATTTATTTAGCTTGCCTAATTGGTGTCAGAGTCTATTTATTTAGCTGGGCCTAATTGGTGTCAGAGTCTGTTTATTTAGCTGGGCCTAATTGGTGTCAGAGACTATTTATTTAACTTAGTCTAATTGGTGTCCGAGTCAATTTAGCTGTGCCTAAAATTGGTGTCAGACTCTATTTAGCTGGGCCTAATTGGTGTCAGAGTCTATTTATTTAGCTGGGCCTAATTGGTGTCAGAGTCTGTTTATTTAGCTGGGCCTAATTGGTGTCAGAGACTATTTATTTAACTTAGTCTAATTGGTGTCCGAGTCAATTTAGCTGGGCCTAATTGGTGTCAGAGTCTATTTATTTAGCTTGCCTAATTGGTGTCAGAGTCTATTTATTTAGCTGGGCCTAATTGGTGTCAGAGTCTGTTTATTTAGCTGGGCCTAATTGGTGTCAGAGACTATTTATTTAACTTAGTCTAATTGGTGTCCGAGTCAATTTAGCTGGGCCTAAAATTGGTGTCAGACTCTATTTAGCTGGGCCTAATTGGAGAAGAGTCTACTTGTTTAGCTGGGCCTAATTGGTGTCAGACTCTGTTTATTTAGCTGGGCCTAATTGGTGTCAGAGTCTATTTATTTAGCTGGGCCTAATTGGAGTAGAGTTTATTTATTTAGATGGACCTAATTGGTGTCAGAGTCTCAACTGAAATACAGACTGTATTTTTCAAAGTAAAGGATGAGGAAGGCTTGTGTAATTCATCACTCTCTATCCCCCCACCCCTTTCTTCTCCCCACCCATCCTCCTATAGCTAGAGACCAGCAATGGCCTACTGCCTATTTCATTCTCTCAGTGCAAATCTTAACGGCTAACCCAGCCTATGAATTAGGGAAGGACTTGATTACATGGTCTGGATAAAAAGAAGTGTGTGTGGAAGGAGGATGGTGTGTGTTTTGTTGTCAGATCATGCAGTGCAGTCCAGTGCTGACATGTATAGCATCAGTTTTGATGAAGGACTATGGCTGGCAGGTAAGGTCACACAGCAACCTCTGTGATTTATACCAATTAATGATCCTTAGAAGGGCTGGGATGGTCTCACCACTGACCTAACAGACAGACAGGAGTGTTGCTGTGGCACACTGGACAGACAGACTGCTGGACAGACAGACAGTCAGACAATCAGGAGAGTTTCTGTGGCATACTGGACAGACAGAAAGACAGACAGACAGACAGACAGACAGACAGACAGACAGACAGACAGACAGACAGACAGACATGAGTGTTTCTGTGCCATACTGGACAGACTGACAGACAGACAGACAGACAGACAGACGGACAGACGGACAGACAGACATACAGACAGTAAGACAGACAGACAGACAGACAGACAGGAGTGGCATACTGGACAGACAGACAGACAGACAGACAGACAGACAGACAGACAGACAGACAGGAGTGTTTCTGTGGCAGTGGTCCGTCTGACACGTCGTCTGACACATCCATGGCTCCTTTCTTTAGCCCTTTCTCTTTCCAGAGAATGAAAATGGTGAATCGGTCAGCCCTTTCTCCCCGAGGGGAGGGGAGGAGAGGACAGGAAAGATGGAAGACGAAAGGGAGGGAGAGAGGAGAAGCAGGATAAGATGGAGGGAAGTAGGGGAAAAGGGAGGAGAGAGGAGAAGCAGGGTAGGATACAGGGAAGGAGGGGAAAAGGGAGGGAGAGAGGAGAAGCAGGGTAGGATACAGGGAAGGAGGGGAAAAGGGAGGGAGAGAGGAGAGAATGGGGTGATGAGAGAGGGAAGGGGTTGTACCCCCGTCTCTCTGGCTGTGTGTGTGTGTGTGTGTGTGTGTGTGTGTGTGTGTGTGTGTGTGTGTGTGTGTGTGTGTGTGTGTGTGTGTGTGTGTGTGTGTGTGCGCATGTGCGTGTTTGTGTGTTTATTAATACTGGTACCACAAGCTCATCCAATCTTCGCTGGCTATTAGAAAAGCATTCATAGACCAACCCGTTTGTGTGGGTACGATCAGGAATGCTAGAAGTCAAAGAGCACAACCAGCGAGACAGAGCCCGCTGTCTATATTTCTGCTTGATGAAAGCTTCGTAGCAGAGGTCTGGTGTCTGCTTTGGTGGGAAAGGGAATACCAACGAGCTATGAGCATTTGCTGCATTATCCTTCTGTGCTGAATGATCATGTTCAAGGTCTATACATCTCTTGTTCCCACAACATTAACCCTATTTTTGACATGACGGTAAACACACACACCTCTTATTTTAGCCATGAAAAGCCATCATTTTTCGGGGTGTTGAACTACTTGGGGCAGAACTAGCGTTGGTTTTCAGTGCTGTAGATGTTAAAAGCCTGGATAGAACATTTTGGAGCCGAAGTAACGCTAAGCAAAAAATAATGTATCTAGTCTATTTACAAGGTGATGGGACTAATGTGCACCCTACTCTAAAACATTTCACTAAAACCCCTTTCCCCTAAATCAGATGCACATTCACACAGAGACACAGAGACACACAAACACACACTACTACCTCAACACACAATCTTTGAAAGCTTCTGGGATTAAATAATGATTCCTAGTAGATTACTATACTCAAAGCGGCATTAGAAAGCACCCCAGGAAGTAACACTGTGCATCTCATAATGTAATAACCTCACAATTGGAACATTTATGCTGCAATAAGAGACCATCTCCGTGCTGCAGAGGAGAACACCATCATTACCCTGTGTTCTGAATGCCATCTGGAGAGAACATTATGACCCTGTGCTCTGAATGCCATCTGGTGAAAACATCATGACCCTGTGTTCTGAATGCCATCTGGAGAAAACATTATGACCCTGTGTTCTTAATGCCATCTGGAGAAAACATCATGACCCTGTGATCTTAATGCCATCTGGAGAAAACATCATGACCCTGTGTTCTTAATGCCATCTGGAGAAAACATCATGACCCTGTGATCTTAATGCCATCTGGAGAAAACATCATGACCCTGTGTTCTGAATGCCATCTGGAGAGAACATTATGACCCTGTGTTCTTAATGCCATCTGGAGAAAACATCATGACCCTGTGTTCTTAATGCCATCTGGAGAAAACATCATGACCCTGTGATCTTAATGCCATCTGGAGAAAACATCATGACCCTGTGTTCTGAATGCCATCTGGAGAGAACATTATGACCCTGTGTTCTTAATGCCATCTGGAGAAAACATCATTACCCTGTGTTCTTAATGCCATCTGGAGAAAACATCATGACCCTGTGTTCTTAATGCCATCTGGAGAAAACATCATGACCCTGTGTTCTTAATGCCATCTGGAGAAAACATTTTGACCCTGTGTTCTTAATGCCATCTGGAGAAAACATTATGACCCTGTGTTCTTAATGCCATCTGGAGAAAACATTATGACCCTGTGTTCTTAATGCCATCTGGAGAGAACATTATGACCCTGTGTTCTTAATGCCATCTGGAGAAAACATCATGACACTGTGTTCTTAATGCCATCTGGAGAAAACATTATGACCCGGTGTTATTAATGCCATCTGGAGAGAACAGCATTAACTGTGTTTTGAATGCCATCTGGAGAGAACATTGTTAACTGTGTTCTGAATGCCATCTGGAGAGAACATTATGACCCTGTGTTCCTAATGCCATCTGGAGAGAACATCATTAACTGTGTTCTTAATAATGCCATGTGTGTGTGTGTGTGTGTGTGTGTGTGTGTGCGTGTGTATGTGCGCGTGCACGTGTGCATGTGCGCGTGTGTGACTGGGTGTTGTTATGGTGTGTGTGTCCCACATCAAAGAAAGGTAATGTTCAGAAGTAGAGGGTTAAAGGTTAGATCACTACTCCACACAGAGGAGGGTTAAAGGTTAGATCACTACTCCACACAGAGGAGGGTTAAAGGTTAGATCACTACTCCACACAGAGGAGGGTTAAAGGTTAGATCACTACTCCACACAGAGGAGGGTTGAAGGTTAGATCACTACTCCACACAGAGGAGGGTTAAAGGTTAGATCACTACTCCACACAGAGGAGGGTTAAAGGTTAGATCACTACTCCACACAGAACACAGAGGAAGGTTGAAGGTTACATCACTACTCCACACAGAACACAGAGGAGGGTTGAAGGTTAGATCACTACACCACACAGAACACAGTGGAGCGTTGTATTCATCAAGCCTTCACTGGACTGAGACTAGCAGAGGTCACTAGATGCTTGACATACACGTACACACCCATGCATTCAGAGACACACACACACAGAAATAAAATGCCTTATCGAAGAATCAATGAAAGTACTGAAGTACACTGAATTCTCAAAAGATGTAATTTTTAAATTATCAATATTTTAATCAAGATAAATTATGAGTAAATAAATGGCTACATGCAAATGAAAGCTGAAATAATTAAAAATGTTTTGAAAACTTGAAAGGATGACTTGGGACAAGCATTTAAAATGCTTTTAGGAGAAAGCAAGATAAATAAAGGAATAACGTTATGCATTAATCAGAGACTAAGGTGTTAAAGGTAGACTCTGCAATATGACATCGTCATACACAACCAGACCGTCATTTCAGAAAGGACTTCATGCATACAGTCGTATTATAAAATAGCAATAGTCTTGGTTATTTTTAAGCTAATATTTCACATCTTAACATCTAAGACTAAAAGGATTGAACATACAAAGCAGTTGCATATATTTTAACTAATGTATGGGGCTGGAAAGGTCAAACAACTAAATATGTCAAGCATTTAAATGTTGTTCTTTATAGATCAGGGACTGTTAGAATCATTGTATGATGCTCTTGAGTATGTTCAAATAGCAAGCCCAAATGTATTGCCTTTTCCTGTAGTCCACGATCAGCTCCATTGTCTTGCTCATGTTGAGGGAGAGGTTGTTGTACTGGCAAAACATTGCCAGGTCTTTGACTTCCTCCCTATATGCTGTCTCATAGTTGTCGGGGATCAGGCCTACCACTGTTGTGTCATCAGCAGTGGTAGAAAAAGTATCCAATTGTCATACTTGAGTAAAATTAAAAATACCTTAATAGAAAATGACTCAAGTAAAAGTGAAAGTCACCCAGTAAAATACTACTTGAGTAAAAGTCAAAAAGTATTTTCTTTAAAATGTAGGTAAGTATCAAAAGTAAAAGTAGAAATCATTTCAAACACCTTAAGCCTTCTTGCGGATCAGTGGGACGCTGTGTCCCATTTCGACAACTTCCGGTGAAATTGCAGAGCGCCAAATTTAAATTAAATTACTATAAATATTAAACTTTCATGAAATCACAAGTGCAATACATCAAAATAAAGCTTAACTTGTTGTTAATCCAGCCGCCATGTAAGATTTAAAAATGGCTTTACGGCGAAAGCAAACCGTGCGACAGCGCCCAGCGCCCAGCACACAAATGCATAACAAATAATTGCGACACAAAAGTCAGAAATAGCAATATAATAAATGCCTTACCTTTGAAGATCTTCTTCTGTTGCCACTCCAAAAGGTCCCAGTTACATTACAAATGGTCCTTTTGTTCAATAAAGTCCATCTTTATATCCATAAAAACTCAGTCAATAATCCACTCGGTTTCCCTCCTTCAAAATGCATACAAATTGAATCCCAAACGTTACCAATATACTTATCCAAACAAGTCAATCAACGTTTATAATAAAACCTTTGGTGCCCTAATACGCAAATAAATAATCAAATCGTTATTCTCTTTACTGGAGAAAAATACCAAAGAACGCGCTCTCATTCACGCGCTTGGAAACACTACAGCCAAAATGGGAGCCACCTAGAAAAAATAATATTTCTGGCTCATTTTTCCAGAATCCAGCCTGAAACTCTTTCTAAAGACTGTTGACATCTAGTGGAAGCCCTAGGAACTGCAATCGGGCACAATTTCCCCCTATTATAAAAGTGCCAGCCATTGAAATCAGTGGTAGGATGAACATTGTTTTTGGGGCGGGGGGGTTTGTCCTCTGGGTTTCGCCTGCCATTTCCGTTCTGTTATACTCATACACATTATTCTAACAGTTTTAGAACGTTTAGAGGGTTTTCTATTTAAATCTACCAATTGTATGCATATCCTAGCTTCTGGACCTGATTAGCAGGCAGTTTACTTTGGGCACACTTTTCATCCGGACGTCAAAATATCGCCCCCTATCCCAAATAAATTTTAAATTAAGGAGACGGCACGATTTTCTTGTTTTTTTTCATTTACGGATACCCAGGTGCACACTCCAACACTCAGACATAATTTACCAACAAAGCATTTGTGTTTAATGAGTCCGCCAGATCAGATCCAGTAGGGATGACCAGGGATTTTCTCTTTAAGTGTGTGAATTAGACCATTTTCCTATACTTTTGGGTGTCAGGGGAAATGTATGGACTAGAAAGTACATACTTTTTTTTAGGAATGTAGTAGAGTAAAATGAAAACCAGATACCCAAAAAAAGACATAGTGCTTGGCCACGCAGTTGTGGATGAACAGGAAGTACAGGAGGGGACTAAGCACACACCCCTGAGGAGTCCCCGTGTTGAGGATCAGTGTGGCAGATGTGTTGTTGCCTACCCTTACCACCTGGGTGCGGCGTGTCAGGAAGTCCAGAATCCGGTTGCAGAGGGAGATGTTCAGTCCCAGGGTCTGTAGCTTATTGATGAGCTTTTTAGGGCACTATGGTGTTGAACGCTGAGCTGTAATCAATGGCCAGCATTCACTTATCAATCATTTCAGTTCAACCCTACATCAATCCACTCCTATAAAGTATGAATGCCCTCTTCCAAAAGAGTTGAAACAGCTATTGTCTTATCTTGAAATGCTATTAAGAATAATATTTTCAGATGACTTAGCTGCTGTACTGACAGTGACAGCTACGTTCACTGCTGCTGTACTGACAGTGACATCTACGTTCAACGCTGCTGTACTGACAGTGAAAGCTACATTCACTGCTGTACTGACAGTTACGTTCACTGCTGCTGTACTGACAGTGACAGCTACATTCACTGCTGCTGTACTGACAGTGACAGCTACATTCACTGCTGCTGTAATGACAGTGACAGCTACATTCACTGCTGCTGTACTGACAGTGACAGCTACATTCACTGCTGCTGTACTGACAGTGACAGCTACATTCACTGCTGCTGTAATGACAGTGACAGCTACGTTCACTGCTGTACGTACTGACAGTGACAGCTACATTCACTGCTGTACGTACTGACAGTGACAGCTACATTCACTGCTGCTGTACTGACAGTGACAGCTACGTTCACTGCTGCTGTACTGACAGTGAAAGCTACATTCACTGCTGTACGTACTGACAGTGACAACTACGTTCACTGCTGCTGTACTGACAGTGACAGCTACGTTCACTGCTGCTGTACAGACAGTGACAGCTACGTTCACTGCTGCTGTACTGACAGTGACAGCTACATTCACTGCTGCTGTACTGACAGTGACAGCTACATTCACTGCTGCTGTAATGACAGTGACAGCTACATTCACTGCTGCTGTAATGACAGTGACAGCTACATTCACTACTGCTGTACTGACAGTGACAGCTACATTCACTGCTGCTGTAATGACAGTGACAGCTACATTCACTACTGCTGTACTGACAGTGACAGCTACATTCACTGCTGCTGTAATGACAGTGACAGCTACATTCACTGCTGCTGTAATGACAGTGACAGCTACGTTCACTGCTGCTGTAATGGCAGTGACAGCTACATTCACTGCTGCTGTACTGACAATGACAGCTACATTCACTAGTGCTGTACTGACAGTGACAGCTACATTCACTGCTGCTGTACTGACAGTGACAGCTACATTCACTGCTGCTGTACTGAGAGTGACAGCTACATTCACTAGTGCTGTATTGACAGTGACAGCTACATTCACTGCTGCTGTAATGACAGTGACAGCTACATTCACTGCTGCTGTACTGAGAGTGACAGCTACATTCACTAGTGCTGTATTGACAGTGACAGCTACATTCACTGCTGCTGTAATGACAGTGACAGCTACATTCACTGCTGCTGTAATGACAGTTACAGCTACATTCACTGCTGCTGTACTGACAGTGAAAGCTACATTCACTGCTGCTGTAATGACAGTGACAGCTACATTCACTGCTGCTGTAATGACAGTGACAGCTACATTCACTGCTGCTGTAATGACAGTGACAGCTACATTCACTACTGCTGTACTGACAGTGACAGCTACATTCACTGCTGCTGTAATGACAGTGACAGCTACATTCACTGCTGCTGTATTGACAGTGACAGCTACATTCACTGCTGTACGTACTGACAGTGAAAGCTACATTCACTGCTGCTGTAATTACAGTGACAGCTACGTTCACTGCTGCTGTAATGACAGTGACAGCTACATTCACTGCTGCTGTACTGACAGTGACAGCTACATTCACTGCTGCTTTATGGGAAGTTGTTAACCTCTAGCTAGGGAGCTCTCCCTTCATTACATCTAAAGGTATATAAAAGCTAAACGCTAAGCTAAAAGCTAAGCTAAAACAATGGGACGAAAAGGGAAAGTTGAAAGCTAATTGCTATAGAATGTGGAAATCAATTAGTAAATGTGGCTAAAAGCAAAGTTCTAACGGTTTTGAGACATGAAAAGTGCACTAAAAGCTAAGTGCTATGGCCACAGAAAAGAACAAAGGCTCAGTAAGCAGCAGCCCTCTCACACCCACCCAGGGTCTCTCAGACATTCTGTTTGCATAATCACCCAGCTCTCCAAGGGAGGGGACAGACCCCAATTGAATTGGCTCCTAAGATGTCATTTTGAAAAGGCACCAATATATAGAAAAGCACATGTGCGTTTGTGTGTGTGTGTGTGTGTGTGTATGTGTGTGTGTGTGTGTGTGTGTGTGTGTGTGTGTGTGTGTGTGCGTGGGTGCGTGCGTGTGTGCGCGCGTGCGTGCGCGTGTGTGTGTCCTCTGAAATCGGGAGTCCATTTAGACAAAAGTTATCTGAAGTGTAAGAGACTAATGGACCGAAGAGCCTCTCTCCCTCCTTGTCATCATCCTCAGAAATTAATTAAAAATAACGAATAGACTTTTTTTCTCTCCAGGCTCATTTATTACAATGGTAATTGGTCCAAGCCTATAGCAGGTTACATCTGGAAACACTGTTTTACATCAAGACGTTCTCATCACCAATATCTATAATTCATGATATACTTTGTACCAAGCAAAGATGTTAAATATTTAGTGAAACACTGGCCTAAAGTTAATCACTCTTTTATAAATGCTTGTGTTTTTTCTGTCTCTCCCTCTGTCTTCTTTCCTTCTCCTTCTCTCTGGTCCAGAGAACACACTCAAGTGCTTGTGTGATCTATTTTTAATTTCTCCGTCGTGAATTAACATTATACAACTTAGCATAACGTATTAATTAGGCTGCTTTGTTAATAAGTGCTACATTATCTCTCTGTGAAACAAGCTGTTATCTCTGTACTTCATAAATAATTAAATGTAATCCATTTTTGAATAAGGCTTAGACATTAATTAGCAGTTGTTGTTGCTAATGTCTTGTTCCTCATGTTCATTCCTCCCACAGCAATAGGCTGGCTCAAGATACTAGCTCTGTGATAGGTACATCCTTAAGCCTTTCTCGAAAGGTCCCTACTGTGTTATATCCCACTGGCAACATGTTCCACATGCTAAAACAACTGCACTGTCAACTAACAAACAGCAACATGTTCCACACGCTAAAACAACTGCACTGTCAACTAACAAACAGCAACATTTTTTTTTTTTAAAGAGCCCGGGTGCTGTACCTCAAGATTGCATTGCGTTGTAAGTAAATATCTGGTTAAACTACAGCGCTTACAGTGTGTCAGCTCACAATGCAGGTATCTTTGCGACGGGAAAATATTCCCAGAGAGCTACGGGATGTGTTTTTAGCACCCGATCAGTTTATCATCAAGGCTTTAGTTGCATCCGTTGTAATAGCTCTTAGTGTTGTTGAGTGAGTCCCATAGTAATCTCCCATCCTGCCATAGTAATCTACCACCTCTTCATGGTAATCTACCATCCTGCCATGGTAATCTACCATCCTGCCATGGTAATCTACCATCCTGCCATGGTAATATACCATCCTGCCATGGTAATCTACCATCCTGCCATAGTAATCTACCATCCTGCAATAGTAATCTACAATCCTGCCATGGTAATCTACCATCCTGCCATAGTAATCTACCACCTCTCCATGGTAATCTACCATCCTGCCATGGTAATCTACCATCCTGCCATAGTAATATACCATCCTGCCATAGTAATCTACCATCCTGCCATAGTAATATATCATCCTGCCATGGTAATATACCATCCTGCCATGGTATTCTACCAACCTGCCATAGTAATATACCATCCTGCCATGGTAATATACCATCCTGCCATGGTATTCTACCAACCTGCCATAGTAATCTACCATCGTGCCATGGTAATCTACCATCCTACCATATTAATCTCCCATCCTGCCATAGTAATCTACCACCTCTCCATGGTAATCTACCATCCTGCCATGGTAATCTACCATCCTACCATATTAATCGACCATCCTGCCATGGTAATATACCATCCTGCCATGGTAATCTACCATCCTGCCATAGTAATCTCCCTTCCTGCCATAGTAATCTACCATCCTGCCATGGTAATCTACCATCCTATCATATTAATCTCCCATCCTGCCATAGTAATCTACCACCACTCCTTGGTAATCTA
>NC_143036.1:12312500-12317500 GCF_057628025.1 Oncorhynchus mykiss | reverse complement strand
ACACACACACACACACACACACACACACAGAGAGACACAGACACAGACACACACACAGACACACACACACACACACACACACAACTAATGCATATCTGTGTTCTTTCACGCCATTTATTGTCATCCACAGTGTGTTTACATTAATCTTCTATGTGTTGCTCATATGTGTATTTAAACCCCGCCCCCCGCTCTCTGCCTATACATTTAAATGAAGACCAGAACAGGACAAAGCAGTGTCTGCTTGCCTTACGTGATTTACTGAGCTGTATATTAAAAACTTGATTCATTATTATGTAAATTAGTCGGGTTTCATTAATGTGGGCTGGGGTTTGGGAGGAGAGGTTAAACAGGCCACAGCTTCAAGGTCCCAACTAGATTGAGATTAGGTCATTCATTTGCCTGTGTGTGTGTGTGAGTGTGTTTAATGTGTCTGTGTGTGTGTGTTGTGTTTCATGTGCATGTGTGTGTGTGTCTGTGTCTGCATGCTTACGTGTGTTTTGTATGTGTGTGTGTTTGTGTGTGTGTGTGTGTGTGGGGGGGGGGGGGGGGGGGGGGGGTGCGTGCGTGCATGAGTGCGTGCATGAGTGCGTGCATGTGCGTGTAAGCATGTCCCCACGGTGATTAGGGAGAATAAACGTGCCTGATTACAAATGTCCTCAGCAGCTTTAATGTCTGAGGTTTAATTGAGCATCGCAGAGTAAAGGAAGAGGAATGATCAGACATACCAATATCTCCCTGAGAAGAGCCAGGTCACTCAAGATTCACTTCCCAATTCCATGTCCGTTCATGTCCCAAGGACGTCAGGAGATACGATATCTTCAAACTATTACCGTCAACTAGGCTTGGGTTTTGATAGGGTGTTGTGTAAGGGGATGGCGGACGGAAAAGTGTTAAGCTCTGGCTCTGTGGGTTGCGTGTTCAATCCCGTTGCTGACACTTGTTTACATTTTTGGGGTTTTAACCCTCGTAACCCTACCTTAACCCTACCTTAACCCTACCTTAACGCTACCTTAACGCTACCTTAACGCTACCTTAACCCTACCTTAACGCTACCTTAACGCTACCTTAACGCTACCTTAAACGTACCTTAACGCTACCTTAACGCTACCTAAACGCTACCGTAATGCTACCTTAATACTACCTTAACACTGCCTTAATACTACCTTAACATTACCTTAACACTACCTAAACCCTACCGTAATGCTACCTTAATACTACCTTAACACTACCTTAATACTACCTTAACCCTACCTTAACCCTACCTTAACACTACCTTAACACTACCTTAACCCTAACTTAACCCTACCTAAACCCTACCTTAACCCTACCTTAACACTACCTTAACACTACCTTTACCCTACCTTAACCCTACCTTAACCCTACCTTAACCCTACCGTAATGCTACCTTAATACTACCTTAACCCTACCTTAACCCTACCTTAAGACTACCTTAACCCTACCTTAACGCTACCTTAACGCTACCTTAACACTACCTTAACGCTACCTTAACCCTACCTTAACCCTACCTTAACACTACCTTAACACTACCTTAACCCTACCTTAACCCTACCTAAACCCTACCTTAACACTACCTTAACGCTACCTTAACGCTACCTTAACCCTACCTTAACACTACCTTAACGCTACCTTAACGCTACCTCAAACTTACCTTAACGCTACCTTAACGCTACCTTAACGCTACCGTAATGCTACCTTAATACTACCTTAACCCTACCTTAACGCTACCTTAACCCTACCTTAACACTACCTAAACCCTACCGTAATGCTACCTTAATACTACCTTAACACTACCTTAACCCTACCTTAATACTACCTTAACACTACCTTAACCTTACCTTAACCCTACCTTAACGCTACCTTAACCCTACCTAAACCCTACCGTAATGCTACCTTAATACTACCTTAACACTACCTTAACCCTACCTTAACCCTACCTTAACGCTACCTTAACCCTACCTTAACCCTACCTAAACCCTACCGTAATGCTACCTTAATACTACCTTAACACTACCTTAACCCTACCTTAACCCTAACTTAACCCTACCTTAACCCTACCTTAACACTACCTTAACACTACCTTAACTCTACCTTAACCCTACCTTAACACTACCTAAACCCTACCGTAATGCTACCTTAACACTACCTTAACCCTACCTTAATACTACCTTAATACTACCTTAACACTACCTTAACCCTACCTTAACACTACGTTAACCCTACCTTAACACTACCTTAACCCTACCTTAACCCTACCTTAACACTACCTAAACCCTACCGTAATGCTACCTTAATACTACCTTAATACTACCTTAACCCTACCTTAACGCTACCTTAACCCTACCTTAACACTACCTAAACCCTACCTAAACCCTACCGTAATGCTACCTTAATACTACCTTAACACTACCTTAACCCTACCTTAACCCTACCTTAACCCTACCTTAACGCTACCTTAACCCTACCTTAACACTACCTAAACCCTACCGTAATGCTACCTTAACACTACCTTAACCCTACCTTAACCCTACCTTAACCCTACCTTAATACTACCTTAACACTACCTTAACCCTACCTTAACTCTACCTTAAACCTACCTTAACCCTACCGTAATGCTACCTTAATACTACCTTAACCCTACCTTAACGCTACCTTAACTCTACCTTAACCCTACCTTAACACTACCTAAACCATACCGTAATGCTACCTTAACACTACCTTAACCCTACCTTAACCCTACCTTAACCCTACCTTAATACTACCTTAACACTACCTTAACCCTACCTTAACCCTACCTTAACCCTACCTTAACCCTACCGTAATGCTACCTTAATACTACTTTAACCCTACCTTAACGCTACCTTAACCCTACCTTAACACTACCTAAACCCTACCGTAATGCTACCTTAATACTACCTTAACACTACCTTAACCCTACCTTAATACTACCTTAATACTACCTTAACACTACCTTAACCCTACCTTAATACTACCTTAACCCTACCTTAACACTACCTTAACCCTACCTTAACCCTACCTTAACACTACCTAAACCCTACCGTAATGCTACCTTAATACTACCTTAACACTACCTTAACCCTACCTTAACCCTACCTTAACCCTACCTTAACGCTACCTTAACACTACCTTAACCTTACCTTAACACTACCTTAACCCTACCTTAACCCTACCTTAACACTACCTTAATACTACCTTAACGCTACCTTAACCCTACCTTAACACTACCTTAACACTACCTTAACCCTACCTTAACCCTACCTTAACCCTACCTTAACGCTACCTTAACCCTACCTTAACACTACCTTAACCTTACCTTAACACTACCTTAACCCTACCTTAACACTACCTTAACCCTACCTTAATACTACCTTAACACTACCTTAACCCTACCTTAACCCTACCTTAACCTGTACCTTAACCCTACCTTAACCTTAACCTGTACCTTAACCCTACCTTAACCTTAACCTGTACCTTAACCCTACCTTAACCTTAACCTGTACCTTAACCCTACCTTAACCTTAACCTGTACCTTAACCCTACCTTAACCTTAACCTGTACCTTAACCCTACCTTAACCTTAACCTGTACCTTAACCCTACCTTAACCCTACCTTAACACTACCTAAACCCTACCTTAACCCTACCTAAACCCAACCTTAACCCTACCTAAACCCTACCTTAACCCTACCTAAACCCTACCTTAACCCTTCCTTAACACTACCTTAACCCTACCTTAACACTACCTAAACCCTACCTTAACCCTACCTTAACACTACCTTAACACTACCTTAACCTTTACCTTAACCTGTAATTTAACACTAATTTAACACTACCTTAACCCTACCTTAACCTTTACCTTAACCCTACCTTAACCCTACCTTAACCTTTACGCGTAGGGGAGGGTTGGGCCGGCTGGGATGTACTTGTCCCATTGCGCTCTAGCGACTCCTTGTGGCCGGCTGGGATGGCCTTGTCCCATTGCGCTCTAGCGACTCCTTGTAGCAGGCTGGGAGCATGCATGCTGAATTCGGTCGCCAGCTGTATGGTGTTTCCTCCGACACAATGGTGAGGCTTCCAGGTAAAGCGAGCTGGGTGTCCAGAAGCAGTGCGGCTTGGCTGGGTCGTGTTTCTTGGCTGGGTCGTGTTTCTTGGCTGGGTCGTGTTTCTTGGCTGGGTCGTGTTTCTTGGCTGGGTCGTGTTTCTTGGCTGGGTCGTGTTTCTTGGCTGGGTCGTGTTTCTTGGCTGGGTCGTGTTTCTTGGCTGGGTTGTGTTTCTTGGCTGGGTCGTGTTTCTTGGCTGGGTCATGTTTCTTGGCTGGGTCGTGTTTCTTGGCTGGGCCGTGTTTCTTGAGCATAGCCTTGCTATTGAGAAAGGCCGCCGTAGGCAGACCTGGCTCTCAAGAGAAGACAGGCTATATGCACACTGCCCACAAAATGAGGTGGAAACTTAGCTGCACTTCCTAACCTCCTGCCAAATGTATGACCATATTAGAGACACATATTTCCCTCAGATTACATAGACCCACAAAGAATTTGAAAACAAACTCCCATATCTATTGGGTGAAATACCACAGTGTGCCAACCAGTGAAGAACAAACACCATTGTAAATACAACCCATATTTATGTTTATTTCGGTGAGAAAGAGAAGGGAAAGAGAGAGAGAGAGAGAGAGAGAGAGAGAGAGAGAGATACTTGATTGCAATAGCATTTTTAAATATGTTGTTTTAAGCCTTCCCCAAACCAAACCCTAACCGTAACCATTCGGAATGAATGCATAAACTGTCTTTGAGTTGTTTCTGTTTTAACAACGCAGGGATAACCCTGTAATCACGCTGAATTAACATGTCAAAAATAGACATTCATCCATAATACATTGAATTTTGAAGGGAAACTATGAGCTCTTGTTGCAGAGGCTTCCATGTGACAGACACACAGACACGTGGCCCTGCTGTTGCTGCCAAAG
>NC_143036.1:12240000-12307500 GCF_057628025.1 Oncorhynchus mykiss | reverse complement strand
ACTGGAGGTTTACAAATTGTTATATTCTTCACATCATAGTTTTTACCGGCGAGGCCAACACAGAATGAGGCTTGTATAATAATGTGTGTATAATAATGGTGTTGGAGGTTGGTAAAGGCATGTTGTGAGTGTAGTAACAATGTGATGGTTGTCGTTTCTACAGGCCAGAGTCATTATTTGTCATTGCATGGTTGTAATTATTCTCACAGCTTGTTAACACAAGTTCCTGAATAAAGGATAGACATAATACAACAATTATGATGTGAGAAAATCTAAATGGCCAAATGATTCATTCCAAGACTTCCTAATTTATCATATTCAGCAAGTGGGTATTGTCTTCCTCTGGACTCTGAACAGAAATCGATAAAGAACTGACATAAAACAATCAGCCACACACACGCACACACATCACCCATCAAAAAACATGTGCACGTAAATAGCTGCGGGAGATAATGTGCTAATAAATGTAATTAAAATGTACAGCTTATTCCCATCTCTTAGCTTTACCCTGAAGTGTTTCAACCCCTAATCACTCTGTAATTATTTACCCTGTAGTGTTTTATATATTAACTCTGTAATTATTTACCCTGTAGTGTTTTATCTATTAACTCTGTAATTATTTACCCTGTAGTGTTTTATCTATTAACACTGTAATTATTTACCCTGTAGTGTTTTATCTATTAACTCTGTAATTATTTACCCTGTAGTGTTTTATCTATTAACTCTGTCATTATTTACCCTGTAGTGTTTTATCTATTAACTGTAATTACTTCCCCTGTAGTGTTTTATCTATTAACTCCGGAATTCTTTCTCCAATATGAGGTTCCCAGACCATATTAGAAGTGCCTCAGTTAGGGAATCTAACTTAATCTAACCTGGCTTCTCCTATCTGCTTGGCCGCTCTCACTTTTATACAAATCATGCAAAATTTGAGCTCTTGTGTTAGTTTTTGCCATCCTCTGATCAAAGCCCAGATATTGGACGGGTGATCAGTCTGCCATTCAGTCTGCCATTCAGTCTGCCAGTCAGTCTGCCAGTCAGTCTGCCAGTCAGTCTGCCATTCAGTCTGCCATTCAGTCTGTCATTCAGTCTGCCGTTCAGTCTGCCATTCAGTCTGCCATTCAGTCTGCCATTCAGTCTGCCAGTCAGTCTGCCGTTCAGTCTGCCGTTCAGTCTGCCATTCAGTCTGCCATTCAGTCTGCCATTCAGTCTGCCGTTCTAAAATGTTTTGGAAAACATGGCGACTGCTTTTTGAGCTGAAATGAGAGAAAGTCTACTCCTGTTTCGTAGTGAAATATTGGAAATGTATGTCTCAAATGTTTTCTCACTGCAATGTATAATCATGATATGTTAATACATAACCTCAGCAGAAGAAGAAACATCCTCTCACTGTCAACTGCGTTTATTTTCAGCAAACGTAACATGTGTAAAATTTGTATGAACATAACAAGATTCAACAACTGAGACATAAATGTAAGAATTTGTCCCTGAACTCAGGGGGGGTCAAAATCAAAGTAACAGTCAGTATCTGGTATGGCCACCAACTGCATTGAGTACTGCAGTGCATCTACTCCTCATGGACTGCACCAGATTTGCCAGTTCTTGCTGTGAGATGTTACCCCAACAGGTCCCAGACGTGCTGAATGGGATTGAGATCTATGCTCTTTGCTGGCCATGGCAGAAAACTGACATTCCTGTTTTGCAGGAAATCACGCAGAGAATGAGCAGTATGGCTGGTGGCATTGTCATGCTGGAGGGTCATGTCAGGATGAGCATGCAGGAAGGGTACCATATGAGGGAGGAGGAAGTCTTCCCTGTAACGCACAGCATTGAGATTGCCTGAAATGACAACAAGCTCAGTCTGATGATGCTGTGACACACCACCCCAGACCATGGCGGACCCTCCACCTCCAAATCGATCCCTCTCCAGACCACAGGCCTCAGTGTAACGCTCATTCCTTTGATGATAAACCCGAATCTAACCACCACCTCTGGTGAGACAAAACCGCGACTCGTCAGTGAAGAGCACTTTTTGCCAGTCCTGTCTGGTCCAGCGACGGTGGGTTTGTGCCCATAGGCGACGTTGTTGCCAGTGATGTCTGGTGAGGACCTGCCTTACAACAGGCCTACAAGCACTCAGTCCTAAAACCATTTATATTTTGTTTTCCGTCTTAAATCGTTTTTTGAGTGTTTAACTACCTGGCTAGCTAGCTTTAAACCATTCACAACTTACTAGCTTTTGATTATGAAGTTAGAAATTTGCTAAATCTAGTTATCTTTATGTCTGCCATTGACTTGACAGGCAGCAGGTGGAGTAGATGGAAAGAGCAGGGGCAACACATATTTACTGCTTGTTTGTAAGCTGATGAATTTCAGTACAGCTGTGGCAGTCAAATGGCAATAACAAGCTATAGGAGATGAGGAAATAAACAGGGAAATTAAGTTTTAAATTGATCTATGCTTCATATGGAATCTATTATTCATGTCCTTATTACTCATACCCATCTCCATTGCCAGCAACATTGCTTGGCAATATTGCCCCAAAAATTGACAATGTATCATGGCCGAGAGAGAGCGAGAGAGAGGGAGAGAGAGGGAGAGAGAGAGAGAGAGAGAGAGAGAGAGAGAGAGGGAGAGGGAGAGGGAGAGGGACAGGGAGAGGGAGAGAGAAAGGACTGTTGATGAGATACAAGGCACGAGGGTAAACAGTGGGACTGTCAGTCAAGTGCAAACACATCTGAGAGACAGACCTTTAATGAACAGTTTCACACACAGCAGACACAACATACACACTTCATAAAATGATACATTTAGTAGCTTTGTTCCCAAATTAAAGGTTAGGATTAACAATCAGAAAGATGATAGTATATCTGGAGGTAAAATGATTCTCAGAAATAATTCCACTTTATGTCACGTTCGGATGATTTCTATGACTTTGTAGATTGAAATACACCACAATGGTGAAATACACCATAATGCACCATAATACACCATAATGGTGAAATACACCATAAACTACACCATAATGGTGTAATACACCATAATACACCATAATACACAATAATGGTGAAATACACCATAAAATACACCACAATGGTCAAATACACTATAAAATACACCATCATGGTCAAATACACCATAAAATACACCATAATGGTGAAATACACCATAATACACCATAATACACCAGAATGGTGAAATATACCATAAAATACACCATAATGGTGAAATACACCATAATACACCAAAATACACCATAATGGTGTAATACACCATAAAATACACCATAATGGTGAAATACACCATAATACACCATAACCTTACAGATCAAATATATTAGAGACACCACATTAATAATCTGCTTTTGGTGAACAGTTACTTCTGGCTTTTATTCTTGATTGCTTCTATTGTGTAGCTAGCGACATTAGAAGTTATGATGGGGGAATTTCACTTCAGCCAATCAGAATACAGTAAATCAAATCCAATTTTATTTGTCACATTCTCTGTAAACAACAGATCTTGTCTAATTCTCTATATGTTAGAAATAATGAATTATATTTTGTAAAGATATTTCTTGCATTATAAAACACTATGCAATGCAATTAACAAGCGCCTATTTAACACATGGTTGTTACAAACCCAGTAAAAATCATTCATTAATATCAAGCCCTTCACAATGTTAAAAGGTTTTTACAAAGTGTCATGCAATGCAGACCTGCTTTACACACCACATATAGTCTACTGTAGGCCGGCATTACACACCACATATAGGCTACTGCAGACCTGCTTTACACACCACATATAGTCTACTGTAGGCCGGCATTACACACCACATATAGTCTACTGCAGACCTGCTTTACACACCACATATAGTCTACTGTAGGCCGGCATTACACACCACATATAGGCTACTGTAGGCCGGCATTACACACCGCATATAGGCTACTGTAGGCCGGCATTACACACCACATATAGTCTACTGTAGGCCGGCATTACACACCACATGTAGGCTACTGTAGGCCGGCATTACACACCACATATAGTCTACTGTAGGCCGGCAATACTCACCACATATAGTCTACTGTAGGCCGGCATTACACACCACATGTAGGCTACTGTAGGCCGGCATTACACACCACATATAGTCTACTGTAGGCCGGCATTACACACCACATATAGTCTACTGCAGACCTGCATTACACACCACATATAGTCTACTGCAGACCTGCATTACACACCACATATAGGCTACTGTAGGCCGGCATTACACACCGCATATAGGCTACTGTAGGCCGGCATTACACACCACATATAGTCTACTGTAGGCCGGCATTACACACCGCATATAGGCTACTGTAGGCCGGCATTACACACCACATATAGGCTACTGCAGACCTGCATTACACACCACATATAGGCTACTGTAGGCCGGCATTACACACCACATATAGTCTACTGTAGGCTGGCATTACACACCACATATAGTCTACTGTAGGCCGGCATTACACACCACATATAGTCTACTGCAGACCTGCATTACACACCACATATAGGCTACTGTAGGCCGGCATTACACACCACATATAGTCTACTGTAGGCCGGCATTACACACAACATATAGGCTACTGTAGGCTGGCATTACAAACCACATGTAGGCTACTGTAGGCCGGCATTACACACCACATGTAGGCTACTGTAGGCCGGCATTACACACCACATATAGGCTACTGTAGGCCGGCATTACACACCACATATAGGCTACTGTAGGCCGGCATTACACACCACATGTAGGCTACTGTAGGCCAGCATTACACACCACATATAGGCTACTGTAGGCCGGCATTACACACCACATATAGGCTACTGTAGGCTATATCATAGAAATCAAAGCTATTTCCATATGAAAATGTTATGTGATTTGCTCCATTGATTTAGTTGGTAGGTCTACATTATGTTCCAATAGCCACAATAGCCTATTGGCTACTGTCTAAAATTGTAGGGGTACAGTCTATTGGCTACTGTCTAAAATTGTAGGGGTACAGTCTATTGGCTACTGTCTAAAACTGTAGGTGTACAGTCTATTGGCTACTGTCTAAACTGTCAGGGTGCAGCCTATTGGCTACTGTCTAAAACTGTAAGGGTTCAGCCTATTGGCTACTGTCTAAAACTGTAAGGGTAGTCTATTGGCTAATGTCTAAAACTGTAAGGGTACAGCCTCAGTGTTCACTGTAAACGCGTGTCGGAAGTTGCACAAAATTCTCACAATGTTCAACTTTCTGCTGACCTAAATCTTGTTCGGTGCCCCATAAAATTAGAGGGAACACTGGTCATGAGCTACCTTTCAAAACATTTCATGGCTACATATGTGAATGCTCCGGGGGCAATAGTCATTTTGACAGGCTACCGAGACGTACTTGGGCACAAGGACTCAGTATTCAGCCAAGCAGTGGTGATTTGCCTGGTTTCCCACTGGCACACAGCTGAATCATAGGGCCACCTGCGTACAGTGGGAAAGGTCCTAATAGTACTAAATCTATAATACTAATGGATCTTACGTGAGTTAAACAGCTAACTGAAGTAGTGTAGTGTCGCCCCCGGTCTTCCAAAGCCATGGCACCAGAACTCTCATCGAACATAACAGTGACGACATCTAGATATGGCCCGTTATAAATTAAGGAAAAATCTCACATGATTTCCCCTTTACTAAATTCACAGAAAAGTTCTGATATTTAATTTTATAATGGAGAGAGATAAATATATCACTAGAGAGGGACAGAGAGAGAGAGATGGACAATTAGAGAGTTTCCTGGATGTCTGCGTGTGTTGCCATGGTGATTGTCTGACTGGGGGAGTGAAGGTGATCCCAGCTAGACCACTTGAGGCAGGAGCTCATCACAGTAAGGACCCTCGGACAGACGTGTGTGTGTGTGTGTGTGTGTGTGTGCGTGTGCGTGTGCGTGTGTGTGTGTGTGTGTGTGTGTGTGTGTGTGTGTGTGCGTGTGTGTGTTTGTGTGTGTGAGTGCAGCGGCCCACTGCTCCATAGAAATTGTCTCTCGGTGTGGAGCACCCACAATTTTCTAGACCATTAGGTCAAATAAGTCACCTCCACATCTCAGGTAGCTGTTAGCTCACATACTGAGGCAATCCTACCTTACCCTATCTGGGTGGAGTGAGAAAGAGAGAGAGAGAGAGAGAGAGAGAGAGAGAGAGAGAGAGCGAGAGAGAGAGAGAGATAGATGCACCGTAAGACTTCTGTAATTACCGAGGTACCTAGATTGCACTGCATTATGGGTAAAATGGTGAAAAAGACTGTAATTAACTGTAATTGGAAGACTAGTGTAAAATGAATCTAACATACTGAATTTCTCTTTAAGTAATAGACCCACTGTACATTCAAATCGTCCGTTTTACTTTCATGCTGTCGGTTGAGACACATAGAGCTCAGGCTGTTTTAATAAATATCATCTGAAGTAGAATAATATTTTCGGCAGCTGCTGGATCTAAACCTTTGACTTGTTTAGAAGTATATTTATTGCTGACGAAGGTTGAATTACTGCACGTTGTGTTGGCTAGCTAGTTAGCTTTATTTCTCAAGTTGACATAAGCCATTTCGGGTCTGCTTTAATAAATTGCTCTTAAATATTTTTTTTGCTGTGAGACCAACAAAAAAATAACAATTGATCCAGATAGTAATTGACAGGTGTGTTTTCACCATCACTACCATCCCGGTCTCAGAGCATTTTGTACTGTTATGCACCTGAAACCGAAACACTCCATTTACATGCTACATTTCTAATGGTTACAGAAGACGGACGGTTACTTAACTAAGATTTTTTTTGCTTTCTTGCCCCTCTGGAAATCTAATTAGCGTAATAACAACACAAACGGTCAGTTTTTCTGGGGGGGGTTTTTGCAGTGCAAGTCTCAGTCTCAGTTCACCGCATCCACCTAGGTAGCCTAGCGGTTAAGAGTGTGCTCACATGAGAACAAAGTCTAGTGTGGCTCTCCACAGAAACATGGTTCAAATCCCACAATGCTAGCTGTTAATCCACACTGACGCTCTAGTTCCGGTCTTTAGTCTCTGTGGTGGGTCCATGTCTGTTTTAAATACGTGTAGCCTGTGAGTTATGTGTTAAGATAGATTGGTGTTTTTCATACATGTATTTCAAAGATAGTTTCGGGCGTCTGTCATCTCGACATATACGTTTTCCAGACGGCATACACACGCATACACATACAAACTTGGACTATAGACTAAACTTAAAACAAGCGTATAAAGAAACTCACACACACACACACACACACACACACACACACACACACACACACACACACACACTCCATCACCCCAATGAGACCAGGCCCTTGTATTATTCCCCCTGTCCTCTCCTTCTTTATATTTCTGTCATTTATAGTGGCTATGTGGCTCGCCTGCACTGTGCACGCTCAGACACGCGTTATTCTCCAGAGTAAACCAATAGCTACATAGAATTCTTTAAGACCGCTGTGGTCACAGTCAGATGCACTCATTTGTTTTATTCACACTATATTCTTTCTTTCATCCTTTCTGTTGTCCATTCCTCTCCCCCCCCCCCCCTCCTCCCCCCAACTACACACGGTCAATTTTGAATGGCTGGTCTCCTTTGTCCGATCTTAACACTTACGCACATGCAGACACACAGCCCTTCTCATTCTCCTCTGGGATACGAGACACTGACTCAAAGCCTCCATGGCCATGGTAAGAGTCACTGACTCAAAGCCTCTCTGATAAGAGTCACTGACTCAAAGCCTCCATGGTAAGAGTCACTGACTCAAAGCCTCTCTGATAAGAGTCACTGACTCAAAGCCTCTGTGGTAAGAGTCACTGACTCAAAGCCTCTCTGATAAGAGTCCCTGACTCAAAGCCTCTGTGGTAAGAGTCACTGACTCAAATCCTCCACGATAAGAGTCACTGACTCAAATCCTCCACGATAAGAGTCACTGACTCAAAGCCGCCGTGGTAAGAGACACTGACTCAAAGCCTCTCTGATAAGAGTCACTGACTCAAATCCTCCATGATAAGAGACACTGACTCAAATCCTCCATGATAAGAGACACTGACTCAAAGCCTCTGTGATAAGAGTCACTGACTCAAATCCTCTGTGAAAAGAGTCACTGACTCACATCCTCTGTGAAAAGAGTCAAAGACTCAAATCCTTCTGTGTAAGAATCACTGACTAAAATCTTCTGTGATAAGAGTCACTGATTTAAGCCGCATGATTTAAGCCGGTGGAACATTTTTAAAACATTGCTTGTAAAGGGGGAGGTATTTTCAAAAACGATGGAATGGTTTAGTCTACTTTCTCAATAGTCTATCCCAGCAACTATTAACTATTTTTGTCTAGGTTCTCTTCACAGTCCCCTAAACAAATTCCCGGCAATGTATGTATTAAACAGAGCCATGATGGCACGGCTCTCCTTTCCATCTCAGATTATTTTTTGCAAACAGCAAGATGACCTTTAAACAAATGAATCAAACAACATATCAGAGCACAATATGGACTGTGAGATGACACACATACAAACACTATCACACTATATCACACTATACCACACTATATCACACTATACCACACTATATCACACTACATCACACTCTATCACACTCTATCACACTATATCACACTATATCACACTATATCACACTATATCACAATATACCACACTATATCACACTATACCACACTATATCACACTATATCACACTCTATCACACTCTATCACACTATATCACACTATATCACACTATATCCCACTATATCACACTATATCACACTCTATCACACTATATCACACTCTATCACACTATATCACACTATATCACACTATATCACACTATATCACACTATATCACACTATATCACACTCTATCACACTATATCACACTCTATCACACTATATCACACTATATCACACTATATCACACTATATCACACTCTATCACACTATATCACACTATATCAAACTCTATCACACTATACCACACTATATCACACTATATCACACTATATCACACTATATCCCACTATATCACACTATATCACACTATATCACACTATATCACACTCTATCACACTATATCACACTATATCACACTATATCACACTATATCACACTATATCACACTATATCACACTCTATCACACTATATCACACTCTATCACACTATATCACACTATATCACACTATATCACACTATATCACACTATATCACACTCTATCACACTATATCACACTATATCACACTATATCACACTATATCACACTATATCACATTATATCACACTATATCACACTATATCACACTATATCACACTCTATCACACTATATCACACTATATCACACTATATCATACTCTATCACACTATATCACACTATATCACACTATATCACACTATATCACACTCTATCACACTATATCACACTCTATCACACTATATCACACTCTATCACACTATATCACACTCTATCACACTATATCACACTATATCACACTATATCACACTATATCACACTCTATCACACATACAAACACTATCAAACTCTATATCACACTACATCACACTATATCACACTCTATCACACTATATCACACTATATCACACTCTATCACACATACAAACACTATCAAACTCTATCACACTATATCACACTATATCAAACTCTATCACACTATATATCACACTATATCACACTATATCACACTATATCACACTCTATCACACTATATCACACTCTATCACACTATATCACACTCTATCACACTATATCACAATCTATCACACTATATCACACTATATCACACTATATCACACTCTATCACACTATATCACACTCTATCACACTATATCACACTCTATCACACTATATCACACTCTATCACACTATATCACACTCTATCACACTATATCACACTATATCACACTATATCACACTATATCACACTCTATCACACATACAAACACTATCAAACTCTATATCACACTACATCACACTATATCACACTCTATCACACTATATCACACTATATCACACTCTATCACACATACAAACACTATCAAACTCTATCACACTATATCACACTATATCAAACTCTATCACACTATATATCACACTATATCACACTATATCACACTATATCACACTCTATCACACTATATCACACTCTATCACACTATATCACACTCTATCACACTATATCACAATCTATCACACTATATCACACTATATCACACTATATCACACTCTATCACACTATATCACACTCTATCACACTATATCACACTCTATCACACTATATCACACTCTATCACACTCTAACACACTCTATCACACTCTGTCACACTCTTTCACACTCTATCACACATACAAACACTCTATCACACTTGAACACACTCTATCACACATACAAACACTCTATCACACTCTAACACACGCTATCACACTCTATCACACTATATCACACTCTAACACAATATATCACACTCCATCCATCACACTCTAACACATTCTATCACACTTACAAACACTCTATCACACATACAAACACTCTACCACACTCTATCACACTCTAACACAATATATCACACTCCATCACACTCCAACACACTCCAACACACTCTATCACACTTACAAACACTCTATCACACGCTATCACACTCTAACACACTCTGTCACACTCTGTCACACTCTGTCACACTCTTTCACACTCTATCAGACTTGAACACACTCTATCACACTCTTACACACTCTTACACACTCTATCACATTCTTTCACACTAACATACATACAAACACTCTATCACACTCTAACACACTCTATCACACTCTTTCACACTCTATCACACTCTGTCACACTCTTTCACACTCTATCACACATACAAACACTCTATCACACTTGAACACACTCTATCACACATACAAACACTCTAACACACTCTATCACACTCTATCACACTCTATCACACTCTAACAGACTATATCACACTCTATTACACTTTTTCACAGTCTATGACACTCTATCACACAAACAAACACTCTATCACACTCTAATACACTCTAAGACACTCTATCCCACTCTAACACACTCTATCACACTCTATCACACTCTATCACACTCTAACACGCTCTATCACACTCTAACACACATACAAACACTCTAACACACTCTATCACACTCTATCACACTCTATCACACAAACAAACACTCTATCACACTCTAATACACTCTAAGACACTCTATCCCACTCTATCACGCTCTATCACACTCTATCACACTCTAACACACATACAAACACTCTATCATACTCTATCACATTCTATCATACTCTAACACACTCTATCACACTCTATCACACTCTAACACACATACAAACACTCTATCACACTCTATCATACTCTAACACACTCTATCACACTCTATCACACTCTATCACACTCTAACACATTCTATCACACTCTATCACACTATATCACAGTCTAACACACTCTAACACACTATATCACACTCTCTCACCATCTATCACATTCTATCACACTCTAACACACTATATCACACTCTCTCACCATCTATCACATTCTATCACACTCTAACACACTCTATCACACTCTATCACATTCTATCACACTCTATCACACTCTATCCCACTCTCAGCGATTTTGCTGGTGTAGAGAGTCAGGCGCAGGACAGCAGATATGAGTAATCAACGTAGTTTACTCAAAAATGCAAAAATACACAGTAACATAGCGAGCCCACAAAAACAGACCAATGTACAACGAACGAACAAAACATGGGGAACAGAGGGTTAAATAATAAACAAGCAATAGGTTGAGTGAACCCAGGTGTGAAAGACAAAGATAGAACAAATGGAAAATGAAAAGTGGATCGGCGGTGGCTAGAAGGCCGCTACACGCGCCGAGCATGTGTCCCTGGTGCGCAGGGTGCTTGGTCGACTGTTGGAGCATGACCTGTACGTCAAGGCTGAGAAATGTCTGTTCTTCCAACAGTTTATCTCCTTCCTAGGGTACCGCATTTCCATGTCAGGGGTGGAGATGGAGAGTGACCGCATTTCAGCCGTGAGTAATTGGCCGACTCCCACCAAGGTAAAGGAAGTGTAGCGGTTTCTAGGGTTTGCCAACTACGACTGGAGGTTTATCCGGGGTTTTGGTCTGGTAGCAGCTCACTGCTGAAAGGGGGGCCCGGTGCGGCTGCAGTGGTCGGCTGAGGAGGACAGGGCTTTGGGTCACCTGAAGGCTTTGTTTACCTCGGCTTCCGTGCGGCTCATCCGAATCCCTGTTTGGCGTTGATAGTGGAGGTGGACGCGTTCGAGGCATAGAAGCCGTGCTCTCTCAGCGCTCGGGCACGCCACCAAAGCTCCGCCCTTGTGCTTTCTTTTCGAAGAAGCTCAGCCCGGCGGAGCGAAACTATGATGTGGGGGACCGGGAGCTGTTGGCTGTTGTCAAGGCTCTGAAGGCGTGGAGACATTGGCTTGAGGGGGCTAAACATTCTTTTCTCATCTGGACTTACCACCGCAATCTGAAGTACATCCGTGCGGCGAGGAGACTGAAACCTTGCCAGGCAAGGTGAGCTATGTTCATGTTCTTTACCAGTTTCGTTTTCACTCTGTCCTACAGACCAGTTTCCCAGAACACTAAGGCAGATGCACTGTCCCTGATGTATGACACAGAGCAGCGGTCCATGGATCACACTCCCATACTTCCGGCCTCTTGCCTGGTGGCACCGGTGGTGTGGGAGCTGGACGTGGATATTGAGCGGGCGTTACGCATTGAGCCCACTCCCGCCCAGTGTCCAGCTGGGAGCCTGTATGTTCCATCTGCTGTCCGTGACTGTATGATCTATTGGGCCCACACGTCACCCTCCTCTGGTCATCCTGGCATCGGTCGGACAGTGCGTTGCCTTAGTGGGAAGTACTGGTGGCCCACCTTGGCCAAGGATGTGAGGGTTTATGTTTCCTCCTGCACGGTGTGCACCCAGTGCAAGGCTCACAGGCACCTGCCCAGAGGGAAATTACAACCCCTACCCGTTCCCCAATGGCCGAGGTCGCACCTGTCGGTGGACTACCTGACGGATCTTCCTTCCTCACAGGGCAACACCACGATCCTGGTCGTTGTGGATTGATTTCTATGTCCTGCCATCTCCTCTCTTTGCCCGGTCTCCTTATGGCCCTACAGACTATGGAGGCCCTGTTCACACACGTCTTCCGGCACTACAGGGTGCCTGAGGTCTCGGTCAGCCTTACCTCAGGTTTTCACCTCGAGAGTAACGGGCAGGTGGAGAGAGTAAACCAGGATGTGGGTAGGTTTCTGTGGTCTTATTGCCAGGACCGGCCGGGGGAGTGGGCGGCGTTCATCCCCTGGGCAGAGATGGCCAAAAACTCACTCCGCCACTCCTCCACTAACCTCTCTCCTTTTCAGTACGTACTTGGGTATCAGCCGGTTCTGGCACCTTGGCATCAGAGCCAGATCGAAGCTCCTGCGGTGGACGAATGGTTTAAGAGGAGAGACCTGGGACGCCGCTCATGTGCACCTACAACGGGCCGTGAGGCGGCAAAAAGAGAGCGCCGACCATCACTGCAGCGAGGCCCCGGTGTTTCCACCAGGGGACCGGGTCTGGCTCTCGACCCGAAACTTGCCCCTCCGCCTGTCCTGACAGAAGCTGGGTCCACCGTTTGGGGGGCCATTCAAAGTCCTGAGGAGACTGAACAAGGTTTGCTACAGGTTACAGCTTCCCAACAGATTATCGTATTAACCCCTCGTTCCATGTGTCTCTCCTCAGGCTGGTGGTGGCTGGTCCACTCCAGGAATCTGAGGTGCGGGAGGTTCCTCTGCCGCCTCTGGACATCGAGGGGGCCCCGGTGTATGCTGTTCGACTCATCCTGGACTCAAGGCGTCGGGCGAGAGTCCTTCAGTACCTCGTGGAGTGGGAGTGGTACGATCCGAAGGAGAGATGCTGGGTGCCGGTGGAGGACGTCCTGGACCCTTCGTTGCTGCGCAATTTCCACCATCTCCATCCGGATCGCCCTGCGCCTTGTCCTCCGGGTCATCCCCGAGGTCGGTGTCGGGCGGGGGAGGGGGGGTGCTGTCACAACTTTCGCCGAAGTCGGTCCCTCTCCTTGTTCGAGCGGCGTTCGGCGGTCGACGTCACCGGCCTTCTAGCCACCGCTGATCCACTTTTAATTTTCCATTTGTTCTGTCTTTGTCTTTTACACCTGGGTTCACTCAACCAATTACTTGTTTATTATTTAACCCTCTGTTCCCCATGTTTTGTTTGTGAGTGATTGTTCATTGTACATCGGTCCATTTTTGTGGGCTCACTATCTTGCTGTGTATTTTTGAATAAACTACGTTAATTACTCATATCTGCTGTCCTGCACATGACTCTCTACACTGGCATCACACAGGACGATTACAGCTCTGCTTTATCTTGGCCAGGTCGCAGTAGTAAATGAGAACTTGTTCTCAACTAGTTTACCTGGTTAAATAAAGGTGAAATAAACAAAATTTTAAAAATAAAATATCACACTCTATCAAACTCTAACACACTCTGTCGCACTCTGTCGCACTATATCGTACTCTATCGCACTCTAACACACTCTATCAAACTCTGAAATAACTATCACACTGTAACACATTCTAACACACTCCATCACATTCTATCGCACTCTATCACACTCTATCAAACTCTGAAATAACTATCACACTGTAACACATTCTAACACACTCCATCACATTCTATCACACTCTATCACACTCTATCACTGTAAGGACCGACGCTGGAGAAGAGAAGCAGTCAACATTTAATTGGAACAGACATGAAAACAGGACAGGAACAGCGTCAGAACCGGGTAACACACGGACGTAAGACAATGAATGCATCAGCGGGGAACAGAGCTTAGGGAACTGACACATATAAGGGAGGTAATAATGAGGTGATTGAGTCCAGGTGAGTCCAATAAATCACTGATGCGCGTGACGAGGGAAGCAGGTGTGCGTAATGATGGTGGCAGGAGTGCGTAAGGCAGGGTAGCCTGGCACCCTCGAGCGCCATGGGGAAAGAGCGGGAGCAGGCGTGAAAATCACACTATGGCACACTCTAACACACTCTACTACACATTATTCTGTATTGTATTGTTTGTATATCGTTGTATTTTAAATGTGTGTGACTGTCCTTGTCTATCAGTGTTGTGTTACTTGTCATGTTTCCTGTTTGATTTGGACCCCTTGAAGAATAGCTGCTGCTTCGGCAAAAGTTAAGGGGGGGATCTAAGTAAACCAATCAATTGATCAGTCCTAACCAGAACTGAGCTTTAGAAGAATGAATGCACCCTAAGCACTCCTACAGCACCATAAACAGTGTTGTATACAGCCAGCGGTGTGCCTGCGTTAGAGAGATGCAGGCTGTAACTAACTTATGGGATGGCCACCGGCTCACATCTGACATGTTTTTTTTTCATTCAGGCTATTTCTGTCCTCTGTTCTTTATTTGCGCAGGTGAACCCGTAGAGATTAAGAATGATGTATTTTACAAGTGAGAGTTCAGTCCCACGATGGAAAAACTCAAACGTGTTGCAGAACTGAATAGAACAGAAGAGAAGAAGAAATCAATGTGTCTGATATGGTATGATATGGTAGTTCTGGTATGTCAACGTCCTTGTAGAAAGAAAATCTACTGTAAATATCCAACATCACTTTTACAAACCAAATCCAAACATGGTCAAACATAATAAAGAGTGGATACATGTCATTCACTGAAGCCATTTGCAAAAATGTGTGAATTTTTAGCACGTTTCTCTGATTAGGATTCAGCCCTTTAATCATCCTCTTTTGTCTTCCCGTCTCAAACCATCTCTAAGCATCGCTAACAGTCTCTTCTCATCTCTAATAATCCAACAATGGCTTTTGTTAAACCCTGTTTGATTCCTCTCTCAGCTGTGATGGCCTGATGAGCTCATTATCTTTCTTTTAGAGAGACATGTTCTCTAATGAGACCCTGTTAACAAAGCCTTTGATAGGGGATTCATTTCACCCTTAATTGAATTTCTAATTGCTTTGTTCCCTCTCGTGAAATAATGCTCTCCATCCAAGCCTTTTCAACACCATCTGGTGTAATTAGAATAGAGGAAAAGACAGGGGAGAAAGAGGGAGAAGTGAGTGAGTGAGTGAGTGAGTGAGTGAGTGAGTGAGACAGACTGAGTGCGTGAGTGAGTGAGTGAGTGAGTGAGTGAGTGAGTGAGTGAGTGAGTGAGTGAGTGAGTGAGTGAGTGAGTGAGTGAGTGAGTGAGTGAGTGAGTGAGTGAGTGAGTGAGTGAGTGAGTGAGTGAGAGGGGAGGGTAATAAAGGAACTTAAAAGAGAAACAGAAATATTGAATGGTTGGTTGTGTGTTATCTGTTTCCTTGTTAATTGCCTGGTGTGATGAGTTTAAGCAAACACATGAGCTAATTACCCTATCTTCCTCCTGTGCACAAATCAAGGAGAATCATTAGGGAGTTATGACACACACACTCACACACACCTCCTATAGCGATGTAGGTGTGTGTGATTGATATCCTTTTGAAAGTGATTGTTTCTGATCTCATTAAATTTTATTGATTTGTCTCCGAGAATCTGTTTTTATTCAGCGGCCGAGGTCAGGAGCAATATGAATGTTGCAGAGCGCTGTTAATCAAATTTACCCAAACACACACATACACACACACACACACACTCACACACTTACACACGTGTGCACACGCACACACACACACACACACACCTCTGATGGCAAACAATTAGAAATGTGCAGTCATAGCTCACTGACTCACTCTCTATGGACATCAGGGAACCTTTAGCACAAAAGGAAATTAATGACATTTCAAGAAGTTTGACCCTGAAGCACAATTCCACTGCTTTTGACCTGCAATTTATGCGGGTGGTTTACAACGTTAATATAGCTTGTAGGAGATAAGGACATAATGGATTTGTCTACCGGCTAACACTGAGGAAAAGCAGCGAACAAGGCATCATTAACTTGATATCATTTTTTATTATCATTGTGAGTTTTTGTTTTCTTTTTAAAAACATTACAAGTTCAAAACATTTACAATTATTAAATAAAACATCAGAGCATTACCACCTCATCACTAACTCAGAGCATTACCACCTCATCACTAACTCAGAGCATTACCACCTCATCACTACATCAGAGCATTACCACCTCATCACTACATCAGTGCATTACCACTTCATCACTAACTCAGAGCATTACCACCTCATCACTACATCAGAGCATTACCACCTCATCACTACATCAGAGCATTACCACCTCATCACTAACTCAGAGCATTACCACCTCATCACTACATCAGAGCATTACCACCTCATCACTAACTCAGAGCATTACCACCTCATCACTACATCAGAGCATTACCAATTCATCACTAACTCAGAGCATTACCACCTCATCACTAACTCAGAGCATTACCACCTCATCACTACATCAGAGCATTACCACCTCATCATTACATCAGAGCATTACCACCTCATCACTAACTCAGAGCATTACCACCTCATCACTACATCAGAGCATTACCACCTCATCACTACATCAGAGCATTACCACCTCATCACTAACTCAGAGCATTACCACCTCATCACTAACTCAGAGCATTACCACCTCATCACTACATCAGAGCATTACCACCTCATCATTACATCAGAGCATTACCACCTCATCACTACATCAGAGCATTACCACCTCATCACTAACTCAGAGCATTACCACCTCATCACTAACTCAGAGCATTACCACCTCATCACTACATCAGAGCATTACCACCTCATCACTACATCAGAGCATTACCACCTCATCACTACATCAGAGCATTACCACCTCATCACTAACTCAGAGCATTACCACCTCATCACTAACTCAGAGCATTACCACCTCATCACTACATCAGAGCATTACCACCTCATCACTACATCAGAGCATTACCACCTCATCACTACATCAGAGCATTACCACCTCATCACTACATCAGAGCATTACCACCTCATCATTAACTCAGAGCATTACCACCTCATCACTACATCAGAGCATTACCACCTCATCACTACATCAGAGCATTACCACCTCATCACTAACTCAGAGCATTACCACCTCATCACTACATCAGAGCATTACCACCTCATCACTACATCAGAGCATTACCACCTCATCACTAACTCAGAGCATTACCACCTCATCACTAACTCAGAGCATTACCACCTCATCACTAACTCAGAGCATTGCCACCTCATCACTAACTCAGAGCATTACCACCTCATCCCTAGAACATATGAAAAATAAGCCAACCCTATGGCCCATCAGGCTATCAACATAAATTCAGCTGGACATCATGATATTGGTCACAGTCAATGGTATTGTTATTATCTTAGTTGTATTACCATGTATTAGCATCAGTGTTGTTCTACAATAAGACAAATGAGGAATGAGTGATATCATATAGAACATGAGACAAAGAGCGAGAGAGAGAGAGAGAGAGAGAGAGAGAATGGCTCCCTAAGGTTCAAATGGCTTTAAGCAACACCAGTTTGATCAATACATCAATACACAGCCAGGGAGGTCTGACACACACACACACACACACACACACACACACACACACACACACACACACACACACACCAGGGCAGGGCAGGGCGGCATGCCTAGGGCTGTTACGATTACCACCACACCGGTGGTCACGAGTCATGACTGCAGTCAAATTCCATGTGACTGTTTAGTCACGGGCTTCTCCAATCTCTGATGCTGCTGATGGTCATTAGTAGCCTATCAAAGTGCAGCATGCCCTCAAATAATGAATGATCCCTTGATATAGACGCCACCAAACGAGTTCATCAAAAGTGCATCATTAATATGAAAATGGCTGTCTGTTTCGATAAGGGAGAAGAGCTTCAGTGTCACTGTTTTCTAAACCTCAAGACAATGGCCTAGAGGGACAGTTTTGTCTCCTCGCCAACGGGCAGTTATCATCTCCATTCTGCAAGGCCCAGTCATACCCCTTTCACATGGATACACACACACATTTGCATTTCAAACCCACTTCTGTATCACATGTACATGTATCTCCACACTTCCCTAGATACACACACACACATACGTGTCTGCACGCGTGTACAAACACCCATACTCCCCCGCCACTTTCAAACATACACACACACACACACACATGCCAGTTTCTCCTGGTCTCCTCTTAGCTTAGGTCTGTGAGTATTGTTAGTGTTCTACGTATCGTTATTTGAAAGAAACCCAGAGACAATAGATCTGGACTGGACCAGTCTGGAATAGAACACCTGCAGAGTTCTGAGGTCTCAGTTCTGTCCTCTGTCTTTAGAGCAGAAGATCATGGAGCCTGTTCTAATTCTAGAGCTACGATTCACCACGGTTACGCTTGTGTCCAGTTAGATAGCAGAGATGAGGTAGGTGCATGGAAGATAAGTGTGGAGCATCATTCTTGAGACAAGCGATAGAGGCACGCTTTGTGCAGAGATTGGACATCACCAGTGAGTGTGTGTGTGTGTGTGTGTGTGTGTGTGTGTGTGTGTGTGTGTGTGTGTGTGTGTGTGTGTGTGTGTGTACGTGCGTGCGTGCTTGCATGCATATATGTTTTTTATTTATTTATCCAAACAGCTGCACACCTCGTAATTACGTTGGTTAAGGAAGTCAAGCTTACTGAGATTCTATAACAACCCATCGTTGACCTGGAGGGGTAGGCACTTCCTGTTGAAATTGTAAGAAGCAAAACTGTGTTGTATCACATTTGTTTGTATTGAAGGAGGTCTAAGAGTCAATGAGGGAATGTAGCTGCATGAAACTCGAGTACTGCTCTGTTGGTCAATATTTCTACTGTACTGGAACTTAAATGAATTATGTTCCCCACCCTTCTATCCGGCCAAGTACACATAATCCAATTGCATATCCAACAAACACTCCACAATTATGGCGAGCCATTTAAACCAATCACACTCATGGTTCTCACTCGTATCAGTGACATCATTTAAGTCGTTTCAGAACCACTTATTCTGAATTGAAGCAAATTAACAAGGAAGTGTATTTTAGCCAATCACAACAAACCCAGCAGGGCTACTATAGAATATTTCTGTTGTCGTTGTTATGAGCTGTGTGTCATCAAAGCAGTTATATGAGAATTAGGGAGGGAGGGAGGGAGGGAGGGAGGGAGGGAGGGAGGGAGGGAGGGAGGGGGAGCAGGAGATGGAGCGAGATGGAGAGAGATGGTGAGAGAGAGATGGAGAGGGAGAGAGGGAGGGAGCGAGAGATGGAGATGGAGGGAGAGCGAGAGAGGGAGAGGGAGTGAGAGATGGAGAGAGAGTTGGCGAGAGAGAGAGTTAGGGAGGGATCGAGAGGGATCGAGAGATGGTGAGGGAGGGATGGGAAGCGAGAGAGAGGGAGAGGGAGGGAGAGGTGGGGTTAGAGATGGAAAGAGTGGGAGATGGAGTGAGCGAGAGACGGAGAGAGGGAGCGAGAGAGAGAGGGAGCGAGAGAGAGAGAGAGAGAGAGAGAGAGAGAGAGAGAGAGACAGAGAGAGAGAGAGAGACAGAGAGAGAGAGAGAGAGACAGAAAAGGTTCAAATGATTTAATTAAAGACATTGTAGACCATATACAGGTTTATGAAAACAGTATTGACTTGACCTTGTGGCAATACACAAGAATAGCGTACTGTAAAATGAAATACACGTCTCGTTGCTCTGCACAGTAAAGCTACAGAGTAAAGTGGAAGATTTAAATTGTTTCAACCCATATTTTAACACGGAATACATTTGTGATCTAGGTCTTTTATGCAAATGTGGCCTGTATAATACAATACATACACATTATACACTTTTTTTAAAAAAATATTTATATATATATATAATATATATATCTTTAAATGTAAATACAAAAACACAGTCATGGGAAGCACAAATAAATCATCACAATCACCCCAAAAAACTGAATGGATTAAGCAACTCAGACATCTATAGTTAACAGCAAACTTAATAAGATGGAGGTTTATGGGATGTTTCGTGCCTTGTAAACAAAAAGGGAGTAATGTAGAGATCTACTGGTCTTTAGTGAAGTCATGAAAACCTTTCGCTACAGGATGCAGTGATGAGTATCCAGACTGTTGCCTGTAACAAAACCAAGGGCTTTATAGTGGATTACATCTTTCCGCTAGTCAAATGACCTAGTGGCCTCATGGGTTGAATATTCATATTTTTTTTCTTACTTGTATCACTAATACAGTTTTTAACAATGAAAACCCAGTGTTTCTATATCAACGTTTTGTTAAAAGTCAAAAGTTTGGACACACAGATTCAAGGGTTTGTTCTTTATTTTTACTGTTTTCTACATTGTATAAAAAAATTACAGATATGGAATCATGTAGTAACCAATTATTTTGGTTATATTGTCATTATTTTGTTTATATGCGAGAACGTCTTGACTTTCTCCACCTTCGTTGCGTTACAGCCTTATTCTTAAATGTATCAACATTTTTTAGAAATATTTGCAATTGTTATAGTATTAAGTATTAAGACCCTTTACTATCAGACTGGAAATTGAGCTTAAGTGCATCCTGTTTTCATTGATCATCCTTGAGATAGTTCTACAACTTGATTGGTGTCCACCTGTGGTAAAATCATTTGATTGGACGTGATTTGGAAAAGCACACACCTGTCTATATAAGGTACCACAGCTGACAGTGCATGTCAGAGGAAAACCCAAACGATGAGGTCAATAGAAATGTCCGTAGAGCTCCAAGACAGGATTGTGTCGAGGCACAGATCTGGGGAAGGGTACCAAAACATTTATGCAGCATTGAAGGTCCCTACAAAAACACAGTGGCTTCCATCATTCTTAAATGGAAGAAGTTTGAAACCACCAAGGCTCTTCCTAGAGCTGGCCGCCAGGCCAAACTGAGCAATCGGGGAAGAAGGGTTTTGGTCAGGGAAGTGACCAAGAACCCGATGGTCACTCTGACAGAGCTCCAGAGTTCCTCTGTGGAGAAGGGAGAACCTTCCATTAGGACAACCATCTCTGCAGCACTCCAAAAATCAGGCCTTTATGTTAGTGGCCAGACGGAAGCCACTCCTCAGTAAAAGGCACATGACAGCCCGCTTGGAGTTTGCCAGAAGGCACCTAAAGATTCACAGACCATAAGAAACAAGATTCTCTGGTCTGATGAAACCAATATTGAACTCCTTTGCCTGAATGCCAAGTGTCACGTCTGGAGGAAACTTGGCACCATCCCTACGTGAAGCATGGTGGTGGCAGCATCATGTTGTGGGGATGATTTTCAACGGCAGAGACTGGGAGACTAGTCAGGATCGAGGGAAAGACGAAAGGAGCAAAATACAGAAGGATTGTTGATGAAAACCTGCCCCAGAGCACCCAGGAACCTCAGACTGGGATGAAGGTTCACCAACCAACTGGACAACGATCTTAAGCACACAGCCGAGACAATTCAGGAGTGGCTTCGGGACAAGTCTCTGAATGTCCTTGAGTGGCCCAGACAGAGCTCAGAATTTAACCTGATCAGACATATTTGGAGAGACCTGAAAATAGCTTTGCAGCGACTATATAAAAAAAAACTATTTAATTCATTTTAGAATAAGGCTGTAAAGTACAAAATGTAGAAAACACTTTCCAAATGAATACTGTCCAAATGCATTATATAACATCTGACAGTAGTTTTGATACAGCCAGATCAACAGTTGGGGCATTAGCATGCATAATAGTATCATCCGCATATAGAAAAAGTGTACAATTTTAAACAGATTGACCAATGATGTTTATATTAATAATGAAGAGAATGAGAGATGAGGGAACAATGTGTTGAGACTACTATGGGTATGGACTTGTAATTACACATGTAATACATTGTAATGGTCTATGGATGAAGTGGATTCCAATCTGGATGTACTGCACAGACATGGTGAGGGATCATGTTGAGATAACGTTGATGATCATTAGGATAATGATACGTAATGACACACACACACACACACGTTAGGGTAAAGGCACGCAGGCCTAGTACACAGAGAAAATAACACAAGGTAGAGGTGAAGCGATGCAGTACACAGGACATACATTCACCAGCATATATCAGCATATACAATATGGCATCATCTTCTCACTGTAATTATGTTATGGTATATTTACATAGGGGACATTTACAACAATGATGACGATTAAGATCCATTTGTATGATTGCGTAGTGATGCTTGACCACTACAAGGATGAGAGGGTGATATTAATGAAAAAAATAATGATTGGAAATGTGTGACCTATGACCTATCAACAGTTCTCATGTGAGTCACAGCAGATATTTTATTTACAGGTTGAACTGAATAACATTAACACACCAACAATCTATGCGTACATCCATCAATTCATCCACACACAGCTGATTTAACCACACACAGCTGATTTAACCACACACAGCTCATTTAACCACACACAGCTGATTTAACCACACACAGATGATTTAACCACACACAGCTCATTTAACCACACACAGCTGATTTAACCACACACAGCTGATTTAACCACACACAGCTGATTTAACCACACACAGCTCATTTAACCACACACAGCTGATTTAACCACACACAGATGATTTAACCACACACAGCTCATTTAACCACACACAGCTGATTTAACCACACACAGCTGATTTAACCACACACAGCTGATTTAACCACACACAGCTCATTTAACCACACACAGCTGATTTAACCACACACAGATGATTTAACCACACAGCTGATTTAACCACACACAGCTGATTTAACCACACACAGATGATTTAACCACACACAGCTGATTTAACCACACACAGATGATTTAACCACACACAGATGATTTAACCACACAGCTGATTTAACCACACACAGCTGATTTAACCACACACAGATGATTTAACCACACAGCTGATTTAACCACACAGCTGATTTAACCACACAGCTGATTTAACCACACACAGCTGATTTAACCACACACAGTTGATTTAACCACACACAGCTGATTTAACCACACAGCTGATTTAACCACACACAGCTGGTTTAACCACACAGCTGATTTAACCACAAAGCTGATTTAACCACACAGCTGATGTGACAGAATAACAACAACAAAAATCCAGAAAAACACATGTCAAAAATGTTATAAATTAATTTGCATTTTAATGAGGGAAATAAGTATTTGACCCCCTTTCAATCAGAAAGATTTCTGGCTCCAGGTGTCTTTTCTACAGGTAACGAGCTGAGATTAGGAGCACACTCTTAAAGGGAGTGCTCCTAATCTCAGTTTGTTACCTGTATAAAAGACACCTGTCTACAGAAGCAATCAATCAATCAGATTCCAAACTCTCCACCATGGCCAAGACCAAAGAGCTCTCCAAGGATGTCAGGGACAAGATTGTAGACCTACACAAGGCTGGAATGGGCTTCAAGACCATCGCCAAGGAGCTTGGTGAGACAGTGACAACAGTTGGTGCGATTATTTTCAAATGGAAGAAACACAAAAGAACTGTCAATCTCCCTCGCCTGGGGCTCCATGCAACATCTCACCTCGTGGAGTTGCAATGATCATGAGAACGGTGAGGAATCAGCCCAGAACTACACTGAAGGATCTTGTCAATGATCTCAAGGCAAGAAAACAATTGGTAACACACTACGCCATGAAGGACTGAAATCCTGCAGCGCCCACAAGGTCCCCCTGCTCAAGAAAGCACATATACATGCTCGTCTGAAGTTTGCCAATGAACATCTGAATGATTCAGAGGACAGCTGGGTGAAAGTGCTGTGGTCAGATGAGACCAAAATGGAGCTCTTTGTCATCAACTCAACTCACCTTGTTTGGAGGAGGAGGAATGCTGCCTATGACCCCAAGAACACCATCCCCACCGTCACACATGGAGGTGGAAACATTATGCTTTGGGGGTGTTTTTCTGCCAAGGGGACAGGACAACTTCACCGCATCAAATGGACAATGGACGGGGCCATGTACTGTCAAATCTTGGGTGAGAACCTCCTTCCCTCAGCCAGCGCATTGAAAATGGGTTGTGGATGGGTATTCCAGCATGACAATGACCCAAAACACACAGCCAAGGCAACAAAGGAGTGGCTCAAGAAGAAGCACATTAAGGTCCTGGAGTGTCCTAGCCAGTCTCGAGACCTTAATCCCATAGAAAATCTGTGGAGGGAGTTGAAGGTTTGAGTTGCCAAACCTCAAGCCTCTGACTTGGAGAAGATCTGCAAAGAGGAGTGGGACAAAATCCCTCCTGAGATGTGCGCAAACCTGGTGGCCAACTACAAGAAACATCTGACCTATGTGATTGCCAAAAAGGGTTTTGCCACCAAGTACAATGTCTTGTTTTGCAGAGAGATCAAATACTTTTTTCCCTCATTAAAATGTTAATCAATTTATAACATTTTTGACATGCTTTCTTCTTGATTTTTTAAATGTTTTTCTGTCTCTCACTTCAAATAAATCTACCATTAAAATTATAGACTGATCATTTCTTTGTCAGTGGACAAACGTACAAAATCAGCAGGGGATCAAATACTTTTTTCCCTCACTGTACATTCTCAGACATACCTTTACATACAGGATATCAACTAACTCTCAGTATGAATCCATTGTCCCAGGAGCCCTTTAGTCATAACGTGGCAGAGAGACAAACATCTTCACATCAACGCATGCTCTGAATGAGCGCTATACACATTCTATGATGACAGGATTTGCAACACCTTTATACAGTACGCACACGCAAATTCAAATAGACACACTCAAACACATACGTATGCATCGATGCAACAACGCACACGCACACGCACACGTCTTCTTTCTTTTGAAATCAAAAAGAAACCAACAGGGCAACAACAACAAAAAATAATGATTTTCTTTTAATTTGCCCGTGTCTCGCTTAACACTCCCTCCTCCGGCATCTCTTTGACAACATGCAGGTAAACAGCTGTTGTGTTTCTGCAATGCTATACACTCACTTGACGTACGCCTCTTTCAGACGCATCCTTTCCCTCTGTGTAACATTCTCTAGCCCTTGCCAAGGCCAGAGAATGAATGGACTGCCGAACGTCATACAAACTCCTCAGCTAACGCTACCTTATACCTTTTATACAGTCCGTTTGGCTACGCTACTACCTGAGAATGATAGTAAAGACCAGATATAGAATGAACAGGATGAATAACACAGGGGCTTTTTCAGGCTCTGATCAGAATGTTTTCTTTGTTTGGGAGGCTATGGAACTGTATGTGGCAGAGAGACTGTTTTTTCAAAAAGGTCATCTGGACAGCGGTTGAATCAGAATAGATAGAGAGGAGTGGAGAGAGAGGGGAGGCTGGAGGAGAACGAGTGAGAGCTAGATACAAAGAGAGAGAGAAAGTAAAAGAGAGTGCCAGAGAGAGAGAAAGAGAGAGAGAGATTTAGGAAGAGAGAGAGAGAGATAGACTAAACAAACAACAACACAAAGAATGATCTATCCAAAATGGAGATGTATGGGTAAACCACTTCTCCAATCTTTTTGGCTCTATAACAAAGAATAAAGAGCAAAAACATATACATGATCAAATACAAATCTTACAATCAACTGTTAAAGACTACCAGAACCCACTGGATTCTCCAATTACCTTGAATGAACTACAGGACAAAATACAAACCCTCCAATCCAAAAAGGCCTGAGGTGTTGATGGTATCCTCAATGAAATGATCAAATATACAAACAACAAATTCCAATTGGCTATACTTAAACTCTTTAACATCATCCTTAGCTCTGGCATCTTCCCCAATATTTGGAACCAAGGTCTGATCACCCCCAATCCACAAAAATTTAGAAAATTTGACACCGATAACTACCGTGGAATATGCGTCAATAGCAACCTTGGGAAAATCCTCTGCATTATCATTAACAGCAGACTAGTACATTTCCTTAGTGAAAACAATATACTGAGCAAATGTCAAATTGGCTTTCTACCAAATTACCATACAACAGACCATGTATTCACCCTGCACACCTTAATTGACAAACAAACAAACCAAAACAAAGGCAAAGTCTTCTCATGCTTTGTTGATTTCAAAAAAGCCTTCGACTCAATTTGGCATGAGGGCCTGCTATACAAATTGATGGAAAGTGGTGTTGGCGGTAAAATATACGACATTATAAAATCCATGTACACAAACAACAAGTGTGCGGTTAAAATAGGCAAAAGACACACACATTTCTTCCCACAGGGCCGTGGGGTGAGACAGTGATGCTGCTTAAGCCCCACCCTCTTCCAACATATATATCAACGAATTGGCGCGGGCACTAGAACAGTCTGCAGCACCCGGCCTCACCCTACTAGAATCTGAAGTCAAATGTCTACTGTTTGCTGATGATCTGGTGCTTCTGTCACCAACCAAGGAGGGCCTACAGCAGCACCTAGATCTTCTGCACAGATTCTGCCAGACCTGGGCCCTGACAGTAAATATCAGTAAGACAAAAATAATGGTGTTCCAAAAAAGGTCCAGTCACCAGGACCACAAATACAAATTCCATCTAGACACCGTTGCCCTAGAGCACACAAAAAATGATACATACCCCGGCATAAACATCACCGCCACAGGTAACTTCCACAAAGCTGTGAACGATCTGAGAGACAAGTCAAGAAGGGCCTTCTAAGTCATCAAAAGTAAAATAAAATTCAACATACCAATGTTTGGGGTCCGCTCACCAACCAAGATTTCACAAAATGGGACAAACACCAAGTTGAGACTCTGCATGCAGAATTCTGCAAAAATATCCTTCGCATACAATGTAGAACACCAAATAATGAATGCATAGCAGAATTAAGCCGATACCTACTAAATATCAAAATCCAGAAAAGAGCCGTTAAATTCTATAACCACCTAAAAGGAAGCGATTCCCAAACCTTCCATAACAAAGCCATCACCTACAGAGAGATGAAGCTGGAGAAGAGTCCCCTAAGCAAGCTGGTCCTGGTGCTCTGTTCACAAACACAAACACACCCCACAGAGCCCCAGGACAACAGCACAATTAGACCCAACCAAATCATGAGAAAACAAAAAGATAATTACTTGACACATTGGAAAGAATTAACAAAAAAAACAAAGCAAACTAGATTGCTATTTGTCACTAAACAGAGAGTACACAGTGGCAGAATACCTGACCACTGTGACTGACCCAAAATTAAGGAAAGCTTTGACTATGTACAGACTCCGTGAGCATAGCCTTGCTATTGAGAAAGGCCGCCGTAGGCAGACATGGCTCTCAAGAGAAGACAGGCTATGTGCACACTGCCCACAAAATGAGGTGGAAACTGAGCTGCACTTCCTAACCTCCTGCCCAATGTATGACCATATTAGAGAGACATATTTCCCTCAGATTACACAGATCCACAAAGAATTCGAAAACAAACCCAATTTTGATAAACTCTCGTATCTACTGGGGGAAATTCCACAGTGTGCCATCACAGCAGCAAGATTTGTGACCTGTTTCCAACAAGAAAAGGGCAACCAGTGAAGAACAAACACCATTGTAAATACAATCCATATGTATGCTTATTTATTTTCCCTTGTGTACTTGAACAATTTGTACGTTGATATAATATGACATTTGTAATGTCTTTATTGTTTTGAAACTTCTGTATGTGTAATGTTCACTGTTAATTTTTTATTGTTTATATCACTTTTTTATATTAACTACCTCACTTGCTTTTGCAATATTAACACGTTTCCCATGACAATAAAGCCCCTTGAATTTAATTGAACTGAATTGAATTGAATTTAATTGAGAGAGAGAGAAAGAGAAAGGGTGAAAGTGAGAGTGAGAAGAAAAATAAGGAGAGAGGGGGGGGAGAACAGGAGATGGAAATTAAGCCAGAGAAATACATAATTCTGCTGTTTTCAGAGTCCCTGCCCCTCTCCCGAAAACATCTGAAACGTTATCTCTTTAAAGAGTATCTTAAATAAGTGTTTGGAGGCTAATCTGCAGTACCCAAAATGGCCACTAAATTACATCAAATCGTTTAAAGATACATGCTGGTAGTTCCCAATAAGATTCAGGTAACTTTGGTATATTACTGGTAGCTTTGCAACCCTAGATGGATAACAAGAGTGTCCACAACCCATCTATATCACTATGAGAGCAATCCAATAATCAGCACTGGTAAAACTGGCCTGGCTATAAGGACAACACACACACACACACACAAGATACAGGGAGGGTATCAACTCTGCATTATTTTCTGACGAACACATCATAGAGAAAAGAAGGGGTAGGGAGAAAGGGAGAGAGTGGGAGGGAGAGAGAGATGGAGAGAGAGAGGGAGGGAGAGAGAGAGGGGGAGAGAGAGGGGGAGGATGAGAGAGAATGAGAGATTATGAAAGGAGGGAGGGAGGGAGGGAGGGAGGGAGGGAGGGAGGGAGGGAGGGAAGGAAGGAAGGAAGGAGGGAGGGAGGGGGAGGGAGGGAGGGAGAGAGGGAGAGCTAGAGGAGGGAGGGACAGAGGGAGAGAGAGAGGGAGGGAGGGAGGGAGGGAGGGAGGGAGGGAGGGAGGGAGGGAGGGAGAAAGAGGGGGAGGGAGGGAGAGAGGGAGAGAGGGAGAGAGCAAGGGAGGGAGGGAGGGAGGGAGGGAGGGAGGGAGGGAGGGAGGGAGGGAGGGAGGGAGGGAGAGACAGGGGGAAAACAACAATACAAGTTGAGTCATATCCCTTTGTGTTTCTCTTCCTTTTCTCTACATGCACACCTTTCTCTTTTACACACACACTCTCTTCTCTCTCTTTCTTTCCATCACACATCACTCTCTTTCCCCCTGATATTCTATCACAACAACAAAACACATTTTATTTTTCTCATATCGGGCTTGTTTGTGATGGGGGAAAAGCTATTATCAGTTTGAAGAAGATCATTCTTTCCAGTGTAGAGGAATGTGTTACTGTCAAAACACATATCTGCATATTACATAGACATGACCTGGCCCGGGGATTATAGACTAAGGATGATTCTACATATGGACCACTGGATAAAGCAGCTTTAGCAGAGAGATCATAAACCCAATCTGAAGGAGATTATCCCACAGCAGAGGACAAATTAATACTACACGTGAATGCAGGAGTCACTAGGACGTTCGGCTGGCTGATTTGAATAGCCAAGACCAAGGCCAATGTTGTGTGGGTGCAACACAACAGACTAAAATGTCACAACTGAATTTAACACTAGTAGGGTGTGTGCGTGTGGGTGTGTGTGTATGGGGGGGGGGGGGGGTAGGTTCGGTTAAAATGTATCACAAGCAACATACTCACATGGAACTTAGACAGCTTACACAGAAAATGTTATATATTTCTCAACAACAACAAAAAATATGTGCCGAACAAATCCCAGTTTAGTCTGTGTATGATAATATAAAGCTTGAATAAACACATTGAGAGGCACAGGAGAAGTGCAGAACCGGTGACAGCACGAATCCAACAGTTATTAAGTCTGCTTCCCTGAAAATGAACAGAGACAGGGAGAGACAGAGAGGGAGAGACAGAGAGAGACAGAGACAAAGAGAGAGAGAGACCGAGAGAGTGAGAGAGAGACACAGACAGAGACACACAGCGAGAGAGAGAGAGAGAGAGAGAGAGAGAGAGAGATTATATTGTTTATTTCACTTTTGTATATTATCTACCTCACTTGATTTGGCAATGTTAACTCATGTTTCCCATGCCAATAAAGCCCCTTGAATTTAATTGAATTGAGAGACACAGACAGACAGACAGACAGACAGACAGACAGACAGACAGACAGACAGACAGACAGACAGACAGACAGACAGACAGAGATAGACAGAGACAGAGACAGAGACAGACAGAGATAAAGTTTCAGTGTCTGACCTTTCACCTTGCTGTAGAGATAAGAAGAGTCAGCCTCAGGTCCCAAGGCCTTACCGCTGCTGTTTACTGGCATTGGTTCCACACACAGCACTGGAAACTATTTCTCAACCAGACAGACCTCCATGTGCACGTCTGTCCTTGTGTGTGTGTGTGTGTGTGTGTGCACATCTAACATTGGCCCTTAGCATTGGAGAATGTGTAGTCTACCCTGGTCAGTCCAGTAATCTCTATCTGCACTACCTTTAATTGACTTCCTACTGAACACATAATAAGATGAATAAAGTCATTAAGGAGATAGAGCGATAGAGAGCGAGAGAGGGAGAGAGGGAGAGAGAGAGAGAGAGAGAGAGAGAGAGAGAGTTAGAGAGAGAGGAAGACGGGTAGAGAGGGGGAGGGAGAGATGGGGAGGGAGAGATGGGGAGAGAGAGAGAGAGCGAGAGAGAGAGAGAGAGAGAGAGAGAGAGAGATCGAGAGAAAGAGAGAGAGGGGAAGACAGGTGGAGAGGGGAGAGGTGATAGTGAGTGTGCTGAGAGCAGCATGTGCAGCAGTGGATACTCAGTCAGACATGTCAACACACACACAGTTGATTTTGTCGGGAGACCTCATTCTATAGCCAGTGAATCAGTTGTATGGAGGGGATGAATTAAACCAAACCTTTAGGAATGATCATTCTGGATGAAAAGACTCAGGAGGCTGGGATGAGGAGATTTAGAGAGTTGCACAGGGTTGTCATCCCTGGATTCATGTTCAAAATGACACAATTAGTTCACCTCTGAAGTGTGTGTTAGACACGCATGGTCTCACTGTTTACACTCACATGAAGCGATGAGGCAGCACAGTCCTCGAAGGCCCCCACATATCATCACATTAAAAAACACATGGATGGAGGAACAGCGTTTCCTCTGTAATAGAACTTTAATCAATTCCATTTCCAAAGAAGTGAGAATCGACTGAGAGAACCTAGTATAACTAATACATAATAGTATAACTAATACATAATAGTATAACTAATACATAATAGTATAACTAATACATAATAGTATAACTAATACATAATAGTATAACTAATACATAATAGTATAACTAATACATAATAGTATAACTAATACATAATAGTATAACTAATACATAATAGTATAACTAATACATAATAGTATAACTAATACATAATAGTATAACTAATACACAACATAGTATAACTAATACATAATAGTATGACTAATACATAACATAGTATAACTAATACATAATAGTATGACTAATACATAACATAGTATAACTAATACATAATAGTATAACTAATACATAATAGTATAACTAATACATAATAGTATAACTAATACATAATAGTATAACTAATACATAATAGTATAACTAATACATAATAGTATAACTAATACATAATAGTATAACTAATACACAACATAGTATAACTAATACATAATAGTATGACTAATACATAACATAGTATAACTAATACATAATAGTATAACTAACACATAATAGCATAACTAATACATAACATAGTATAACTAATACATGACATAGTATAACTAATATATAACATAGTATAACTAATACATAATAGTATAACTAATATATAACATAGTATAACTAACACATAATAGTATAACTAATACATAACATAGTATAACTAATATATAACATAGTATAACTAATACATAATAGTATAACTAATACATAATAGTATAACTAATACATAAGTATAGTATAACTAATAGAAATAGTATAACTAATACATAATAGTATAACTAATACATAACATAGTATAACTAATACATAATAGTATAACTAATACATAACATAGTATAACTAATATATAACATAGTATAACTAATACATAATAGTATAACTAATATATAACATAGTATAACTAATACATACCAGTATAACTAATACATAGCATAGTATAACTAATATGTAATAGTATAACTAATATGTAATAGTATAACTAATACATAACATAGTATAACTAATACATAATAGTATAACTAATATATACCATAGTATAACTAATACATAATAGTATAACTAATATATACCATAGTCTAATTAAAACATAATAGTATAACTAATACATAATAGTATAACTAATACATAATAGTATAACTAATACATAACATAGTATAACTAATACATAATAGTATAACTAATATATAACATAGTGTAACTAATACATAATAGTATAACTAATACATAATAGTATAACTAACACATAACAGTATAACTAATACATAATAGTATAACTAATACATAATATTATAACTAATTCATAACATAGTATAACTAATACATAACAGTATAACTAATTCATTACATAGTATAACTAATACATAATAGTATAACGAATACATAATAGTATAACTAGTACATAATAGTATAACTAATATATAACATAGTGTAACTAATTCATAACATAGTATAACTAATACATAATAGTATAACTAATACATAATAGTATAACTAATACATAATAGTATAACTAATACATAATAGTATAACTAATATATAACATAGTGTAACTAATTCATGACATAGTATAACTAATACATAATAGTATAACTAATACATAATAGTATAACTAATACATAACATAGTATAACTAATACATAATAGTATAACTAATACATAATAGTATAACTAATATATAACATAGTGTAACTAATTCATAACATAGTATAACTAATACATAATAGTATAACTAATACATAATAGTATAACGAATACATAATAGTATAACTAATACATAATAGTATAACTAATACATAATAGCATAACTAATACATAATAGTATAACTAATACATAATAGTATAACTAATACATAATAGTATAACTAATACATAATAGTATAACTAATACATAATAGTATAACTAATACACAACATAGTATAACTAATACATAATAGTATGACTAATACATAACATAGTATAACTAATACATAATAGTATAACTAACACATAATAGCATAACTAATACATAACATAGTATAACTAATACATGACATAGTATAACTAATATATAACATAGTATAACTAATACATAATAGTATAACTAATATATAACATAGTATAACTAATACATAATAGTATAACTAATACATAACATAGTATAACTAATATATAACATAGTATAACTAATACATAATAGTATAACTAATACATAAGTATAGTATAACTAATAGAAATAGTATAACTAATACATAATAGTATAACTAATACATAACATAGTATAACTAATATATAACATAGTATAACTAATACATAATAGTATAACTAATATATAACATAGTATAACTAATACATACCAGTATAACTAATACATAGCATAGTATAACTAATATGTAATAGTATAACTAATATGTAATAGTATAACTAATACATAATAGTATAACTAATATATACCATAGTCTAATTAAAACATAATAGTATAACTAATACATAATAGTATAACTAATACATAATAGTATAACTAACACATAACAGTATAACTAATACATAATTGTAACGGTTTTCCGTATGAGAAGGAGAGTCGGACCAAAATGCGGCGTGTAGATTATGATCCATGTTTATTGAGACTATAGCAACACGAATCTAAATACAAACAGTGTAAAATAATAAACGTAATGAAAACCGAAACAGCCTAAACTGGTGCAAACTGACACTAAGGACAATCACCCACGACAAACTCAAAGAATATGGCTGCCTAAATATGGTTCCCAATCAGAGACAACGATAAACACCTGCCTCTGATTGAGAACCACTTCAGACAGCCATAGACTTAGCTAGAACACCCCACACATACACACCACATACAAAAACCCATGCCACACCCTGGCCGGACCAAATAAATAAAGATAAACACAAAATACTTTGACCAGGGTGTGACAGAACCCCCCCCCTAAGGTGCGGACTCCCGAACGCACCTCAAAACAATAGGGAGGGTCCGGGTGGGCGTCTGTCCATGGTGGCGGCTCCGGCGCGGGACGTGGACCCCACTCAATCAAAGTCTTAGTCCCTTCTCCTCGCGTCCCTGGATAGTCCACCCTCGCCGCCGACCATGGCCTAGTAGTCCTCACCCAGAACCCCACTGGACTGAGGAGCAGATCGGGACTGAGGGGCAGCTCGGGACTGAGGCAGCTCGGGACTGAGGGGAAGCTCAGGAGTGAGAGGAAGCTCAGGAGTGAGAGGAAGCTCAGGCAGGTTGATGAATCTACCTGGCTGGCTGGTGGTTTCGGCAGATCCTGGCTGACTGGCAGATCCTGGCTGACTGGCAGATCTGGAAGAGTTTGGTCGACTGGCAGATCTTGAAGAGTCTGGTCGACTGGCAGATCTGGAAGAGTCTGGTCGACTGGCAGATCTGGAAGAGTCTGGTCGACTGGCAGATCTGGAAGAGTCTGGTCGACTGGCGGATCTGGAAGATTCTGGTCGACTGGCGGATCTGGAAGATTCTGGTCGACTGGCAGATCTGGAAGAGTCTGGTCGACTGGCAGATCTGGAAGAGTCTGGTCGACTGGCAGATCTGGGAGAGTCTGGTCGACTGGCAGATCTGGAAGAGTCTGGTCGACTGGCAGATCTGGAAGAGTCTGGTCGACTGGCAGATCTGGCTGCTCCATGCTGACTGGCTGCTCCATGATGACTGGCAGCTCTGGCTGCTCCATGCTGACTGGCTGCTCCATGCTGACTGGCAGCTCTGGCTGCTCCATGCTGACTGGCTGCTCCATGCTGACTGGCTGCTCCATGCTGACTGGCAGCTCTGGCTGCTCCATGCTGACTGGCTGCTCCATGCTGACTGGCAGCTCTGGCTGCTCCATGCTGACTGGCTGCTCCATGCTGACTGGCAGCTCTGGCTGCTCCATGCTGACTGGCTGCTCCATGCTGACTGGCTGCTCCATGCTGACTGGCAGCTCTGGCTGCTCCATGCTGACTGGCTGCTCTGGCTGCTCCATGCTGACTGGCTGCTCCATGCTGACTGGCTGCTCCATGCTGACTGGCGGCCCTGGCTGCTCCATGCTGACTGGCGGCCCTGGCTGCTCCATGCTGACTGGCGGCCCTGGCTGCTCCATGCTGACTGGCGGCCCTGGCTGCTCCATGCTAACTGGCAGCTCTGGCGGCTCCTTGCAGACTGGCAGCTCTGGCGGCTCCTTGCAGACTGGCAGCTTTGGCGGCATCCTGCAGACAGGCAGCTCTGGCGGCTCCTTGCAGACTGGCAGCTCCTTACAGACTGGCAGCTCTATGCAGACTGGCAGCTCCTTGCAGACTGGCAGCTCCTTGCAGACTGGCAGCTCTATGCTAACTGGCAGCTCTATGCTAACTGGCAGCTCTATGCTAACTGGCAGCTCTATGCTAACTGGCAGCTCTATGCTAACTGGCAGTTCTGAACAGGCGGGAGACTCCGGCAGCGCTGTAGAGGCGGAAAGCTCTGACAGCGCTAAACAGGCGGGAGACTCCGACAGCGCTGGAGAGGAGGAGGGCTCCGACAGCGCTGGACAGGCGAGGCGCACTGTAGGCCTGATGCGTGGTGCTGGCACTGGTGGTACTGGGCCGAGAACACGCACAGGAAGCCTGGTGCGGGGAGCTGCTACCGGAGGGCTGGGGTGTGGAGGTGGCACAGGATGGGTTAGACCGTGAAGGCGTACTGGAGATCTTGAGAGCGGTGCTGGCACAGGACGTGCAAGGCTAGGGAGGTGCACAGGAGGCCTGGTACGTGAGACTGGCACCATCTTAACCAGCCGACTAACACGCACCTCAGGACGAGTATGGAGCGCTGACCCAGGTGCCATCAAATCCCCGACACGCTCCGTCGGGCGAATTCCATGTTTAAAACACCAACACAGCAACTCCCTCATTTCTCTCTCCTCCAATTTCCCCATTAACTCCTTCACAGTCTCTGTTTCGCTCACCTCCAACACCGGCTCTGGTCTCCTCCTTGGCTCCTCACGATAAACAGGGAGAGTTGGCTCAGGTCTGGCTCCTGACTCTGCCACACTCTCCCTGAGCCCCCCCCCAAGAAATTTTTGGGGCTGACTATGGGGCCTCCGTCCGCGCCGCCTTGCTTGCTTCGCAAACTCCATTCTCCTATATCCTTCCGCGCACTGCTCCATCGAATCCCAGGCGGGCTCCGGCACTCTCCCTGGGTCGACCGCCCACCTGTCTATCTCCTCCCAAGAAGTATAGTCCATACTGTACTCCACATTGGGCTGTTCTTGCCTGTTGACACGCTGCTTGGTCCCTTTGTGGTGGGTGATTCTGTAACGGTTTTCCGTATGAGAAGGAGAGTCGGACCAAAATGCGGCGTGTAGATTATGATCCATGTTTATTGAGACTATAGCAACACGAATCTAAATACAAACAGTGTAAAATAATAAACGTAATGAAAACCGAAACAGCCTAAACTGGTGCAAACTGACACTAAGGACAATCACCCACGACAAACTCAAAGAATATGGCTGCCTAAATATGGTTCCCAATCAGAGACAACGATAAACACCTGCCTCTGATTGAGAACCACTTCAGACAGCCATAGACTTAGCTAGAACACCCCACACATACACACCACATACAAAAACCCATGCCACACCCTGGCCGGACCAAATAAATAAAGATAAACACAAAATACTTTGACCAGGGTGTGACAATAATAGTATAACTAAGACATAATATTATAACTAATTCATAACATAGTATAACTAATACATAACAGTATAACTAATTCATTACATAGTATAACTAATACATAATAGTATAACTAATACATAATAGTATAACTAGTACATAATAGTATAACTAATATATAACATAGTGTAACTAATTCATAACATAGTATAACTAATACATAATAGTATAACTAATACATAATAGTATAACTAATACATAATAGTATAACTAATACATAATAGTATAACTAATATATAACATAGTGTAACTAATTCATAACATAGTATAACTAATACATAATAGTATAACTAATACATAACATAGTATAACTAATACATAATAGTATAACTAATACATAATAGTATAACTAATATATAACATAGTGTAACTAATTCATAACATAGTATAACTAATACATAATAGTATAACTAATACATAATAGTATAACTAATACATAATAGTATAACTAATACATAATAGTATAACTAATACTTAAAATAGTATAACTAATACATAATAGTATAACTAATACATAACATAGTATAACTAATTCATAATAGTATAACTAATACATAATAGTATAACTAATACATAATAGTATAACTAATACATAATAGTATAACTAATACATAATAGTATAACTAATACATAATAGTATAACTAATACATAACATAGTGTAACTAATTCATAACATTGACATATTTTTTTCCCTCTGTCTCTTCACATCTTGTTTTTAATTTTATGTCAACTTTTCAATCATTTCCTTTTTCTTCCTTTTCTAGGACATGTTTGAGAAAGTCTAATTGCACCTGAAAGGGAAGAGAGAGAGAGGTAGCAGTATAGAGTAAGAGGGAGAGAGAGAGGGGGGAGAGGGAGAGAGAGGGGGGAGAGGGGGGAGAGGGAGAGAGAGACAGAGGGGGAGAGAGACGGGGGGAGAGAAAGAGAGAGAGACAGAGAGGGGGAGAGATCATCCAGGAAGTCAGTCAGGCAGGCCGCTCAACGCAGCACATCAACACGGCTATTGTCTGATATACTGGTCTATACCTGTTCTAAAATTCATACTTCTTACTAGGATATCAGGGGGGTTGGGAGGAGAGGGTTGGGGAAGTTGGGGGGATTGGGGATCTGAGAAAGGCAATTGCTCTGACCCTAGTAACCATGACAACTTGCATCTCTGATGGTCTGCGGTCTACAGGCATGGCGTTGACACACAGAGAGATTCGGATTGTCTCTGAGGTCCCTTGGACCTTTCTTTTGTTGAGATTCATATGTGTGACATGTGTGTCGGTGTGTGTGTAGTTACATGTGAACTGACATTACACAATTATCTTCATTTCACCTTAACATAAAACAAACAGCAATCAAGAGATTAGTTTGATTTAAACAACCATTACCATATGTGTATTTATTTTGGATACCCGTTTTCTGTTGCCAAGGCAGCAGCTACTCTTCCTGGAGTTAAGACAGTTAAATATAATTAAAATATCACATTACATTTCACAACAGATTAACTGTAAGATATTTTTGCTCTGATTACAGTATTCTTTAAAATACATTTCTGCAGTTGCTATTGATCAAATTTCAAAACAAAATTGTGTGCATATTTCTAAACAAAATAATACCAGCCACTAAGACTAGCAAAATAATAGAATAACAATTTTTCCAGTAAATTATTTAAATGATGCTGAAGATGATAGTTTTCTTTTCCTAATTATTAAATGGAAATATTCCACATATTTCTTCTTATTAATTGCATTAATGTCTTGGGAAAAAAATCCACAATCTCAAAATATACACATTTTGACACCCTCCCTCCCTCATTTCCTCCTTCCTCCCTTCCTTCCCTCCCTCACCTCCTTCCCTCCCTCCCTCCTCTGGTTTCATCAGCTCATCTCACTACCTCAGTGTCTCAGGGACCGATTAAATCCTGTCACGTTCAGGGGCCTCTATCTCTCTCTCTCTCTCTCTCTCTCCCTCTCTCTCTCTCTCTCTCGCTCTCTCTCTCTCGCTCTCTCTCTCTCTCTCGCGCGCGCTCTCTCTCTCTCTCTCTCTCTCTCTCTCTGTTCAGATTACCTCTCTCTGTTCTGTTCTCTTGTATGATGGTGATGTTAGTGAATTGACTACTCTATACTCTTTCGTCAGGTGCCTCTGCACAAACAATGTTTAGACACACAGGGCTGCATTTTTGACTCAAAAACACTGTAGTAGATGTAACAGCATATTTCATTACGTGAGTTCAACTTACGACTGTACAGCTAGCGATTGTATTTTTACACTGTTTACTTGAAGTCAGGTTTAAAGAGCAACTGCCCCTATAAAAAACAAGTTCTCAATTAGGAAAAAGCCTTTGTGCAATCGATATGAGTCAGAAACATGCATTCTACTATCAAAATTGAGGACAAAGTGTAAATAGGCAAATTTTGGTCATAACGTCAGTTTCGTCAGTTTCGTTGTGAGACCTGTGTTCGCGACTGCATCACCACATAAATGAAGGTTGGGGTTGTTTTTGTCAGCACACAAGGAATCATCAATTCGGAGTGCAGCTATACGCGATTCGGTCGTAATGCCTGTGGGAAATTTGGGTTGACTTTGGATATTTTTTTTAAGGGACTATCGGTAAATTATTGTCACGCCCTGGTCTTAGTATTTTGTGTTTTCTTTATTATTTTGGTCAGGCCAGGGTGTGACATGGGTTTATTTATGTGGGGTGTTTTGTCTTGGGATTTTCGTACGTATTGGGTTTGTGGCTTAGTGGGGTTATCTAGTATAGTCTATGGCTGTCTGGAGTGGTTCTCAATCAGAGGCAGGAGTTTATCGTTGTCTCTGATTGGGAACCATATTTAGGCAGCCATATTCTTTGAGTGTTTGGTGGGTTATTGTTCCTGTCTCTGTGTTTGTTGTCACCAGATAGGCTGTATAGGTTTTGTTTGTTTGTTGTTTTTGTGTTGTTCGTTTTTTCTTCATTATTAAACATGTATGAAAATTACCACGCTGCATTTTGGTCCGACTCTCCTTCACCGACAGAAAACCGTAACAGAATCACCCACCACAACAGGACCAAGCGGCGTGGTGACAGGCAGCGGCAGCACGAGCTAAGTCTGGAGTATACGACTTGGGAGGAAATAGACAGGTGGGCGGTCGACCCAGGGAGAGTGCCGGAGCCCGCCTGGGATTCACTGGAGCAGTGCGAAGAGGGGTATAGGAGAAGGGAGTTGGAGAAACAAGCACGGCGGCGCGGAAGGAAGCCCGAGAGTCAGCCCTAGAAATGTCTTGGGGGGGGGGGGGGCTCAGGGAGAGTGTGGCAGAGTCAGGGTTCAGACCTGAGCCAACTCCCCCTGTTTATCGTGAGGAGCCAAGGAGGAGACCAGAATCAGAGCCGGTGTTGGAGGTGAGCGAAGCAGAGACTGTGAAGGAGTTAATGGGGAGATTGGAGGAGAGAGTTATGAGGGAGTTGCTGTGTTGGTGCTTTAGGTACGGAATTTGCCCGACGGAGCGTGTTGGGGATTTGCACCTGGGTCAGCGCTCCATACTCGTCCTGAGGTGCGTGTTAGTCGGCTGGTGAAGATTGTGCCAGCCTCACGCACTAGGCCTCCTGTGCACCTCCCTAGCCTTACACGTCCTGTGCCAGCCTCACGCACCAGGCCTCCTGTGCACCTCCCTAGCCTTACACGTCCTGTGCCAGCCTCACGCACTAGGCCTCCTGTGCACCTCCCTAGCCTTACACGTCCTGTGCCAGCCCTGCTCTCAGGCTCTCCAGTACGCCTTCACGGTCCGGTCCATCCAATGCCACCTCCACACACCAGTCCTCAGGTGGCAGCTCCCCGCACCAGGTTTCCTGTGCGTGTTCTCGGCCCAGTACCACCAGTGCCAGCACCACGCACCAGGCCTTCAGTGCGCCTCGCCTGTTCAGCGCAGTCAGAGCCTTCCTCCTCTCCAGCGCTGCCGGAGTCTCCCGCCTATCTAGCGCTGCCAGAGCCTTCCTCCTCTCCAGCGCTGCCAGAGTTTCCCGCCTGTTCAGCACAGTCAGAGCCTTCCTCCTCTCCAGCGCTGTCGGAGTCTCCCGCCTGTTTAGCGCTGCCAGAGCCTTCCTCCTCTCCAGCGCTGCCGGAGTCTCCCGCCTATCTAGCGCTGCCAGAGCCTTCCGCCTCTACAGCGCTGCCGGAGTCTCCCGCCTGTTCAGAACTGCCAGTCTGCATAGAGCTGCCAGTCTGCAAGGAGCTGCCAGTCTGCAAAGAGCTGCCAGTCTGCAAAGAGCTGCCAGTCTGCAAGGAGCTGCCAGTCTGCAAGGAGCTGCCAGTCTGCAAGGAGCTGCCAGTCTGCATGGATCAGCCAGAGCTGCCAGTCTGCATGGAGCAGCAAGAGCTGCCAGTCTGCATGGAGCAGCCAGAGCTGCCAGTCTGCATGGAGCTGCCAGAAAAGCCTGTCTGCATGGAGCAGCCAGAGCTGCCAGTCTGCATGGAGCAGCCAGAGCCGCCAGTCAGCCAGAATCTTCCCGATCCGCCATTCAGCCAGGATCCGCCATTCAGCCAGGATCCGCCAGTCTGCCAGGATCCGCCAGTCAGCCAGGATCTGCCGGAAAGGCCAATCAGCCAGGATCTGCCAGAACCACCAGCTAGCCAGGATCTGCCAGATCCAACTACCTGTCTGAGCTTCCTGGTAGAGATCTCTACCATCCCTACCATCTCTACCATCCCTACCATCTCTACCATCTCTACCTTCCCTGTTGACCTATCAGAGCTGAGTTACACATCCTAGGTGTCAGCTCCCCGGAAGAAATTTCACATTTTAATAACAATCTCTCCCTCTCTCTCTCTCTCTCTCTCTCTCTCTCTCTCTGTCTCTCTGTCTCTCTCGGTCCCTCGCCTCTCTCTCTTGGTCCCTCTCTCTCTCCTCTCCTCTCTTCTCTCGCTCTCTCTCTTGCTCTCTCTCTCGCTCTCTCTCTCTCTCTCTCTGTCTCTCTGTCTCTCGGTCCCTCGCCTCTCTCTCTTGGTCCCTCTCTCTCTCCTCTCTTCTCTCTCTCGCTCTCGCTCTCGCTCTCGCTCTCGCTCTCGCTCTCGCTCTCTCTCTCAATTCAATTCAATTCAATTCAAGGGCTTTATTGGCATGGGAAACATGTGTTAACATTGCCAAAGCAAGTGAGGTAGATAATATATAAAGTGAAAACAATAAAAATGAACAGTAAACGTTACACATACAGAAGTTTCAAAACAATAAAGACATTACAAATGTCATATTATATATATATATACCGTGTTTTAACAATGTACACATGGTTAAAGGACACAAGATAAAATAAATAAGCATAAATATGGGTTGTATTTACAATGGTGTTTGTTCTTCACTGGTTGCCCTTTTCTCGTGGCAACAGGTCACAAATCTTGCTGCTGCTGTGATGGCACACTGTGGATTTGTTTTCAAATTCTTTGTGGATCTGTGTAATTTGAGGGAAATATGTCTCTCTAATATGGTCATACATTGGGCAGGAGGTTAGGAAGTGCAGCTCAGTTTCCACCTCATTTTGTGGGCAGTGAGCACATAGCCTGTCTTCTCTTGAGAGCCATGTCTGCCTACGACGGCCTTTCTCAATAGCAAGGCTATGCTCACTGAGTCTGTACATAGTCAAAGCTTTCCTTAATTTTGGGTCAGTCACAGTGGTCAGGTATTCTGCCGCTGTGTACTCTCTATGTAGGGCCAAATAGCATTCTAGTTTGCTCTGTTTTTTTGTTAATTCCTTCCAATGTGTCAAGTAATTATCTTTTTGTTTTCTCATGATTTGGTTGGGTCTAATTGTGCTGTTGTCCTGGGGCTCTGTGGGGTGTGTTTGTGTTTGTGAACAGAGCCCCAGGACCAGCTTGCTTAGGGGACTCTTCTCCAGGTTCATCTCTCTGTAGGTGATGGCTTTGTTATGGAAGGTTTGGGAATCGCTTCCTTTTAGGTGGTTATAGAATTTAACGGCTCTTTTCTGGATTTTGATAATTAGTGGGTATCGGTCTAATTCTGCTCTGCATGCATTATTTGGTGTTCTACGTTGTACACGGAGGATATTTTTTGCAGAATTCTGCGTGCAGAGTCTCAATTTGGTGTTTGTCCCATTTTGTGAAGTCTTGGTTGGTGAGCGGACCCCAGACCTCACAAGCATAAAGGGCAATGGGCTCTCTCTCTCTCTCTCTCTCTCTCTCTCTCTCTCTCTCTCTTTCTCTCTCTCTCTCTCTCTCTTGGTCCCTCTCCCCCTCTCTCTGTCTCCCCCCCTCTCTCTCTCTAACTCTCTCTCTCTCGGTCCCTCTCTCTCTCTCTCTCTCTCTCTCTTGGTCCCTCCCTCTCTCTCTCTCTCTCTCTCTCTCTCTCTCTCTCTCGGTCCCTCTCCTCTCTCTCTCTCGGTCCCTCTCTCTCTCTCTCTCTCTCTCTCTCTTTCTTTCTCTCTCTCTCTTTCTATCTGTCACTCTCTCGCTCTCTCTCTCCCCCTCTCTTTCTCCCTCTCTCTCTCTCTCTCTCTCTCTGTCTTGTTGAAGGAAAAAGAGGTGACAGAAAAATACTATCTTATCCTGAATTATTCTGACTAACATTTCTTCTGCCTCTGCACACAGAATTACAGAGGAGGAGAGAGATGAGAGAAGAAGGAGAGAGCGAGGGAGGGAGAGAGAGAGCGAGAGAGAGTAAGGGACCGGGAGTGGGTGCATGAAAATGAGAAAATGAGAATAAGGAGACCTGGAGAAAGAAAGATAAACAGAGAGACTATATGTCTCCTTTCTTGACACAGTGGGATTATAATGCATTTTAATGACGAGATGTGAGACAGTCTTTATGGGGAAATAAACTCATGGAGATCCACACAGACACGAACGTACACACGCAGACGGGCACATATAAGCACACAAAGACACACACACACACGCATGCACATGTGTGAACAGACACGTGTGTACACGCATACACCCTTCCACAAACCTCCACTCAAAAGCAAGGGACCCATCGGTCCCCCTTAGAGACCCATTTCACAGAAAATCTCAGAACTGTCCACTGCGACATTCCCAGATATGAAAATGGGGAATTGCGGAATGAGAAAGCAGCAGGGAACTTTGAGAGAAAGAAATTGAGAAGCAATCAGCGGTAAATGTGGTGTGGATTAGTGTGAGGGCTTATGGTAGATGTTCTGACCCTACTGTATCTCCACCTTGCTGCGAGAGACCCGTCATCAGCTGTCATCTCCCTGGTCAGCCAAATCAATCACCTCACACACACACACACACACTGTTGGATACACACATACTGGCCAGTGTGTGTCGTATGAAAGAGATAATGTGAAAACTGCTCTAGAGACCAACGCCTTAGCCTGAAAACGAATTGATTCAGTCTATGGATGCTTCTTTCTCTCTCTTTCCCTGCCTCTCTTTCTCTCTATTTGCCTCTCTCTCTCTGCCTCTCTATCTGTCTGCCTCTCTCTCTCTGTCTGCCTCTCTCTCTCTCTCTGCCTCTGTCTGCCTCTCTCTGCCTCTCTCTTTCTCTGCCTCGGCCTCGCTCTGCCTCTCTCTGCACCTCTCTGCCTCTGCCTCGCTCTGCACCTCTCAGCCTCTGCCTCTGCCTCGCTCTGCACCTCTCTGCACCTCTCTGCTTCTGCCTCGGCCTCGCTCTGCACCTCTCTGCACCTCTCTGCCTCTGCCTCTCTCTGCACTTTTCTGCACCTCTCTACCTCTGCCTTGGCATGTACCTCTCTGCACCTCACTGCCTCTGCCTCACTCTGCACCTCTCTGCCTCGCTCTGCACCTCTCTGCACCTCTCTGCCTCTGCCTCGGCCTCGCTCTGCACCTCTCTGCACCTCTCTGCCTCTGCCTCGGCCTCGCTCTGCACCACTCTGCCTCTTCCTCGCTCTGCACCTCTCTGCCTATCTCTGCACCTCTTTGCCTCTGCCTCGCTCTGCCTATATCTGCACCTCTCTCTCTCTCTCTCTCTCTCTCTCTCTCTCTCTCTCTCTCTCTCTCTCTCTCTCTCTCTTTCTCTCTCTCTAGCGCTCTCTCTCTCTAGCACTCTCTCTAGCTCTCTCTCTGTAAATGAGAGGCCTTTTGTTAAACAAATAAAATCATTCTGTTCAATGTTCTCCAAATTTATATAGTCTTTAAATTGGGTATTTTGAGTGTGATTTTGACCTTGATTTTGCCTCCTCTCTCCGCTCACACTAACCCAGTCAGCTAGCTAACCCAGCTAGCGTTTAGCCCTCCAGACCAGTTTTTATCATGGGGGCTGATTTGAATTCATTGCTGTTGTCATTAGCGGACGTTAGCATGTCGTTTGGAGGCACTGGTGGGAAGCAGGCTAACGGTTAACTCTGGGCTGCTAACGAAGCATGTGTGAACCCACGAATACTACAATAAACAACACCACCACCAACACTGCTGCTGCAGCTGAGATGAACAACACACACACACACACACACACACACACACACACACACACACACACACACACACACACACACACACACACACACACACACACACACACACACCAGTAGTCATCAGTGGAATTAGAAAGATTCTGTCTGACAAAGACAGAAACTACAGTCACACACTTCTAAAACTACAGTCACACAGTCACACACTGCTAAAACTACAGCAACACAGTCACACACTGCTAAACTACAGTCACACAGTCACACACTGCTAAAACTGCACTGCTAAAACTACAGCAACACAGTCAAACACGGCTAAATCTACAGTTACATAGTCACACACTGCTAAAGTTACAGTCACAGACTGCGAAAACTACAGTCACAGACTGCTAAAACTACAGTCACAGACTGGTAAAACTACAGTCACACAGTCACAGACTGGTAAAACTAGTCACACAGTCACAGACTGGTAAAACTACAGTCACAGACTGGTAAAACTACAGTCACAGACTGCTAAAACTACAGTCACACAGTCACACACTGGTAAAACTACAGTCACAGACTTGTAAAACTACAGTCACAGACTGCTAAAACTACAGTCACACAGTCACAGACTGGTAAAACTACAGTCACACAGTCACACACTGGTAAACTACAGTCACAGACTGGTAAAACTACAGTCACACAGTCACACGCTGGTAAAACTACAGTCACACACAGGTAAAACTACAGTCACAGACTGCTAAAGCTACAGTCACACAGTCACACACTGGTAAAACTACAGTCACAGACTGGTAAAACTACAGTCACAGACTGCTAAAACTACAGTCACACACTGGTAAAACTACAGTCACACACTGGTAAAACTACAGTCACACACTGGTAAAACTACAGTCACACACTGGTAAACCTACAGTCACAGACTGCTAAAACTACAGTCACAGACTGCTAAAACTACAGTCACACAGTCACACACTGGTAAAACTACAGTCACAGCCTGATGAGAGTAATAAAAACAATATATTTTCAGAGCTGAGTAATAAATACTATCTATACCTTAACAGAGCTGAGTAGTAGATGATATACCTGTGTAGGGCTGAGAAATAAATAATACACCTTAACAGAGCTGAGTAGTAGATGATATACCTGTGTAGGGCTGAGAAATAAATAATACACCTTTACAGAGCTGCGTAATAAATACTTTACCTGTGAAGGGCTGAGTAACAAAAAATATACATTTTCAGAGCTGAGAAATAAATACTATATCTTTACAGAGCTGAGTAATAACTACTATACCTTTACCGAGCTGAGTAATAAATAATATACCTTTACAGAGCTGACTGTTGCATACTATAACATTACAGAGCTGACTATTACATACTATAACATTACAAAGCTGACTAATACATACTAAACCTGTAAAGGACTGAGTAATACATACTAAACCTGTAAAGGACTGAGTAATATAAATTTTCAGAGCTGAGAAATAAAATCTATACTTTTACAGAGCTGAGAAATTCATACTATACCTTTACAGAGCAGAGGAATTCATACTATACCTTTACAGAGCAGAGGAATTCATACTATACCTTTACCGAACTGAGTAATAACTACCATACCTTAATAGGGCTGAGTAATACATACTATACCTTTACAGAGCTGAGTAAAGATACTATACCTTTACAGAGCTGAGTAATAAATACCATACCTTAATAGGGCTGAGTAATACATACTATACCTTTACAGAGCTGAGTAATACATGCTATACCTTTACAGAGCTGAGAAATCAATTCTATACTTTTACCGAGCTGAGTAACGCATACTATACCTTTACAGAGCTGAGAAATAAATACTATACCTTTACAGAGGAGAGAAATACGTACTGTGCCTTTACAGAGCTGAGTAAAACACACTATACCTTCACAGAGCTGTTAATAAAAACTATACCTTTTCAGAGCTGAGTAAATAAATACTATACCTTTACAGAGCTGAGTAATAGAGTAATAGATACTAGATACTATACCTGTTTTGTGCTGAGTAATAAATGCTATACCTGTGTAGGGCTGTTTACGGACATATTCAATCAATCCCTATCCCAGTCTGCTGTTCCCACATGCTTCAAGAGGGCCACCATTGTTCCTGTTCCCAAGAAAGCTAAGGTAACTGAGCGAAACGACTACCGCCCCGTAGCACTCACTTCCGTCATCATGAAGTGCTTTGAGAGACTAGTCAAGGACCATATCACCTCCACCCTACCTGACACCCTAGACCCACTCCAATTTGCTTACCGCCCAAATAGGTCCACAGACGATGCAATCTCAACCACACTGCACACTGCCCTAACCCATCTGGACAAGAGGAATACCTATGGGAGAATGCTGTTCTTCGACTACAGCTCAGCATTTAACACCACAGTACCCTCCAAACTCGTCATCAAGCTCGAGACCCTGGGTCTCGACCCCGCCCTGTGCAACTGGGTACTGGACTTCCTGACGGGCCGCCCCCTGGTGGTGAGGGTAGGTAACAACATCTCCACCCCGCTGATCCTCAACACTGGGGCCCCACAAGGGTGCGTTCTGAGCCCTCTCCTGTACTCCCTGTTCACCCACGACTGCGTGGCCACGCACGCCTCCAACTCAATCATCAAGTTTGCAGACGACACAACAGTCGTAGGCTTGATTACCAACAACGGCGAGACGGCCTACAGGGGGGAGGTGAGGGCCCTCGGAGTGTGGTGTCAGGAAAATAACCTCACACGCAACGTCAACAAAACTAAGGAGATGATTGTGCACTTCAGGAAACAGCAGAGGGAACACCTCCCTATCCACATCGATGGGACAGTAGTGGAGAGGGTAGTAAGTTTTAAGTTCCTCGGCGTACACATCACAGACAAACTGAATTTGTCCACCCACACAGACAGCATCGTGAAGAAAGCGCAGCAGCGCCTCTTCAACCTCAGGAGGCTGAAGAAATTCAGCTTGTCACCAAAAGCACTCACAAACTTCTACAGATGCACAATCGAGAGCATCCTGTCGGGCTGTATCACCGCCTGGTACGGCAACTGCTCCGCCCACAAACGTAAGGCTCTCCAGAGGGTAGTGAGGTCTGCACAACGGCAGACTACCTGCCCTCCAGGACACACACCTACACCACCCGATGTCACAGTAAGGCCATAAAGATCATCAAGGACAACAACCACCCGAGCCACTGCCTGTTCACCCCGCTACCATCCAGAAGGCGAGGTCAGTACAGGTGCATCAAAGCTGGGACCGAGAGACTGAACAGCTTCTCTCTCAAGGCCATCAGACTGTTAAACAGCCACCACTAACATTGAGTGGCTGCTACCAACACACTGACTCAACTCCAGCCACTTTAATAATGGGAATTGATGTAAAATATATCACTAGCCACTTTAAACAATGCTACTTAATATAATGTTTACATACCCTACATTATTCATCTCATATGTCTACGTATATACTGTACTCTATATCATCTACTGCATCTTTATGTAATACATGTATCACTAGCCACTTTAAACTATGCCACTTTGTTTACATACTCATCTCATATGTATATACTGTACTCGATACCATCTACTGCATCTTGCCTATGCCGTTCTGTACCATCACTCAGTCATATATCTTTATGTACATATTCTTTATCCCTTTACACTTGTGTGTATAAGGTAGTAGTTTTGGAATTGTTAGTTAGATTACTCGTTGGTTATTACTGCATTGTCGGAACTAGAAGCACAAGCATTTCGCTACACTTGCATAACATCTGCTAACCATGTGTATGTGACAAATAAAATTTGATTTGATATTAACATAATATACCTTGTACCTTATACAGTGCTGAGTAATACATACTATACCTGTATATGGCTGAGTAATACATACTATACCTTTACAAAGCTGAGTAATAAATACTATACCTTTACAGAGCTGGGTAATAAATACTATACCTTTACAGAGCTGAGTAATAAATACTATACCTTTACAGAGCTGGGTAATAAATACTATACCTTTACAGAGCTGGGTAATAAATACTATACCTTTACAGAGCTAAGTAATAAATACTATACCTTTACAGAGCTGGGTAATAAATACTATACCTTTACAGAGCTGGGTAATAAATACTATACCTTTACAGAGCTGGGTAATAAATACTATACCTTTACAGAGCTAAGTAATAAATACTATACCTTTACAAAGCTGGGTAATAAATACTATACCTTTACAGAGCTAAGTAATAAATACTATACCTTTACAGAGCTGGGTAATAAATACTATACCTTTACAGAGCTGGGTAATACATACTATACATTTACAGAGCTGGGTAATAAATACTATACCTTTACAGAGCTAAGTAATAAATACTATACATTTACAGAGCTGAGTAATAAATACTATACCTTTACATAGCTGAGTAATAAATACTATACATTTACAGAGCTGGGTAATAAATACTATACCTTTACAGAGCTAAGTAATAAATACTATACCTTTACAGAGCTGGGTAATAAATACTATACCTTTACAGAGCTGGGTAATAAATACTATACCTTTACAAAGCTGAGTAATAAATACTATACCTTTACAGAGCTGAGTAATACATACTATACCATTAGAGAGCTGAGTAATAAATACTATACCTTTACAGAGCTGAGTAATAAATACTATACCTTTACAGAGCTGAGTAATAAATACTATACCTTTACAGAGCTGACTAATAAATACTACACCTTTACAGAGCTGAGTAATAAATACTATACCTTTACAGAGCTGAGTAATAAATACTATACCTTTACAGAGCTGAGTAATACATACTATACCTTTACAGAGCTAAGTAATAAATACTATACCTTTACAGAGCTGGGTAATAAATACTATACCTTTACAGAGCTGGGTAATAAATACTATACATTTACAGAGCTGGGTAATAAATACTATACCTTTACAGAGCTTGGTAATGAATACTATACCTTTACAGAGCTAAGTAATAAATACTATACCTTTACAGAGCTGGGTAATAAATACTATACCTTTACAGAGCTGGGTAATAAATACTATACCTTTACAGAGCTGAGTAATAAATACTATACCTTTACAGAGCTGAGTAATAAATACTATACCTTTACAGAGCTGAGTAATAAAGACTATACCTTTACAGAGCTAAGTACTACATACTATACATTTACAGAGCTTGGTAATAAATACTATACCTTTACAGAGCTGAGTAATAAATACTATACCTTTACAGAGCTGAGTAATAAATACTATACCTTTACAGAGCTGGGTAATAAATACTATACCTTTACAGAGCTGGGTAATAAATACTATACCTTTACAGAGCTTGGTAATAAATACTATACCTTTACAGAGCTGAGTAATAAATACTTTACCTTTACAGAGCTGAGTAATAAATACTATACCTTTACAGAGCTGAGTAATAAATACTATACCTTTACAGAGCTAAGTAATACATACTATACCTTTACAGAGCTTGGTAATAAATACTATACCTTTACAGAGCTGAGTAATAAATACTATACCTTTACAGAGCTGGGTAATAAATACTATACCTTTACAGAGCTAAGTAATAAATACTATACCTTTACAGAGCTGGGTAATAAATACTATACCTTTACAGAGCTGAGTAATAAATGCTATACCTTTACAGAGCTGAGTAATAAATACTATACCTTTACAGAGCTGAGTAATACATACTATACCTTTACATAGCTGAGTAATAAATACTATACCTTTACAGAGCTGAGTAATAAATACTATACCTTTACAGAGCTGAGTAATAAATACTATACCTTTACAGAGCTGAGTAATAAATACTATACCTTTACATAGCTGAGTAATAAATACTATACCTTTACAGAGCTGGGTAATAAATGCTATACCTTTACAGAGCTAAGTAATAAATACTATACCTTTACAGAGCTGGGTATTAAATACTATACCTTTACAGAGCTGAGTAATAAATACTATACCTTTACAAAGCTGAGTAATAAATACTATACCTTTACAGAGCTAAGTAATAAATACTATACCTTTACAGAGCTGGGTAATAAATACTATACCTTTACAAAGCTGGGTAATAAATACTATACCTTTACAGAGCTGAGCAATAAATACTATACCTTTACAGAGCTGAGTAATAAATACTATACCTTTACAGAGCTAAGTAATAAATAAGGGGTAATCAGTATGTTTTCCTAACGTTGTTTTGATTTTATGAGTGAATCAGTGTATTATTAAAATGTTATTTATAACTTTACTTCCTGAGTCTTAAGGAAATGATGCCTGTGCAGGTTAAGAGGCTACAGTCTCGAAAGAAACAACAGTCTGATTGGAGATATAAAGGCCTGAAAGGACAACACTGTCCAAATGTCCATCGATAATAAAGACTATTCAAGGTTTTTTCAATTATGTAAAATGGCTAGTTCTGCAGTTTCAGACACAGAGCCAAAACCTTCCTCATCGAGACGTAAAGATACATATATCTTTCTGTGTCTCTGGGAAGAATTGATAAGGATCACCTGCTGATTTTGAATTAGTGATCCAAGCTGGTTAATTTAACTTCTAAAGAAGAGGATTATGGACAAACAGAGTCATCACAGTGAGAAAGGCTTACTTATTAGTATTCAGTTCAATAGTATTTTATTACTATTTAACAAAACAATACGGGATCGCACTGAGGCCACAGCAAAAGCACAGCAGGTGGGCTCTCATCTACAGACTGCTACCATAATCAGAGATGATTAAATTATAATGTAGATGATCAACAGAGGAGGAGTCACACTGCATGGGCCCCATCACTGAGAACACTACATGGGCCCCATCACTGAGAACACTACATGGGCCCCATCACTGAGAACACTGCATGGGCCCCGTCACTGAGAACACTACATGGGCCCCGTCACTGAGAACACTACATGGGCCCCATCACTGAGAACACTGCATGGGCCCCATCACTGAGAACACTGCATGGGCCCCGTCACTGAGAACACTGCATGGGCCCCGTCACTGAGAACACTGCATGGGCCCCATCACTGAGAAGGCATTCAATATAAAGTGTGTCATCCATGTTTTTGATGAGCTACTAACCGATGAAGCTATTGTTCTGGTGAGCGCCTGACTAGGAGAGGCGAGGGTAGAAGTACACAATAGCCGAGGGTCGTATCTGGGTGAGCGCCTGACTAGGAGAGGCGAGGGTAGAAGTACACAGTAGCAGCGGGTCGTATCTGGGTGAGCTCCTGACTAGGAGAGGCGAGGGTAGAAGTACACAGTAGCAAAGGGTCGTATCTGGGTGAGCTCCTGTGTTGCTGGGCCGGGCAGAATTAGAAAATATAAATCTGTCAGGGTGATTTGATAGCGGGATGAGAAATGTCAGAGAAGGAGATGACAAATCATCCAGTGGAGGAGAGGAGACAGGAAGACAGGACGTGTCATTTGTCATGAGTGCCATTTGACTGCACTCCTTTCCCCCTCCCTCCTTCCTCTCCTCTCCTCCTATCCTCCCACTCGTACCCGCCCCCCCCTTAACCCATCCTCTTTTCAGTCTCTAAACCCCCACAACCACTATCTCGCTTACTTTCTATCTCCCTCACCCTCTCATCATTCAGATAAATGCTACCTTGATAGCCATTAATTATAAATTATCCAAATTTCACCCCGTCTAAGAGTGAGCGCAGAAATCTGATTTATATTTGTGATGGAGTTGTTGTTCTATTGTTCTCCCTTCCTACTCCTCCTCCCCTTCTCCTCCTTTTCCATCTCACAATCTTTTCCCCAGTGAATAGAGAGGATTAGATTTGCACCCTGTGCAACACACACAGGCACGCACGCACACACACACACGCACACACACACACATACACACAATCAAAATGCAGAGCCCAGTGACATTTAACAATCTTCCATCTTCTGTCTGTCTGTCCTCTTCTGGTTCTTTTTTGTCCTTTATTTTGAAAGAATAAAGCAGCCCCAGTCTACTGGAGGAGAATCCACCTAACCTCCTCCCTTCTACTCTCTCCTCCCTTCTACCCTCTCCTCCCTTCTACTCTCTCCTCCCTTCTACTCTCTCCTCCCTTCTCTCTTCTACTCTCTCCTCCCTTCTTCCATCTCCTCCCTTCTACTCTCTCCTCCCTTCTACTCCCTCCTCCCTTCTACTCTCTCCTCCCTTCTACTCTCTCCTCCCTTCTCTCTTCTACTCTCTCCTCCCTTCTTCCATCTCCTCCCTTCTACTCTCTCCTTCCTTCTACTCTCTCCTCCCTCCTCCCTTCTACTCTCTCCTCCCTTCTACTCTCTCCTCCCTCCTCCCTTCTACTCTCTCCTCCCTTCTACTCTCTCCTCCCTTCTTCCATCTCCTCCCTTCTACTCTCTCCTTCCTTCTACTCTCTCGTCCCTCCTCCCTTCTACTCTCTCGTCCCTCCTCCCTTCTACTCTCTCCGCCCTTCTACTCTCTCCTCCCTCCTCCCTTCTACTCTCTCCTCCCTTCTACTCTCTCCTCCCTTCTACTCTCTCCTCCCTCCTCCCATCTACTCTCTCTTCCCTTCTACTCCCTCCTCCCTTCTACTCCCTCCTCCCTTCTACTCTCTCCTCCCTTCTACTCCCTCCTCCCTTCTACTCTCTCCTCTCTTCTACTCTCTCCTTCCTTCTACTCTCTCCTCCCTTCTACTCCCGCCTCCCTTCTACTCTCTCCTCCCTTCTACTCCCTCCTCCCTTCTACTCCCTCCTCCCTTCTACTCCCTCCTCCCTTCTACTCACTCCTCCGCCTCCCTTCTACTCTCTCCTCCCTTCTACCCTCTCCTCCCTTCTACTCTCTCCTCCCTCCTCCCTTCTACTCTCTCCTCCCTTCTACTCTCTCCTCCCTTCTACTCCCTCCTCCCTTCTACTCTCTCCTCCCTACTCTCCCCTCCCTTCTACTCTCTCCTCCCTTCTACTCCCTCCTCCCTTCTACTCTCTCCTCCCTTCTACTCTCTCCTCCCTTCTACTCCCTCCTCCCTTCTACTCTCTCCTCCCTTCTACCCTCTACTCCCTTCTACACTCTCCTCCCTTCTACTCTCTCCTCACTTCTACTTTCCTCCCTTCTACCCTCTCCTCCGTTCTGCCCTCTCCTCCCTTCTACTTTCCTCCGTTCTACCCTCTCCTCCCTTCTACCCTCTCCTCCCTTCTACCCTCTCCTCCGTTCTGCCCTCTCCTCCCTTCTACTTTCCTCCCTTCTGCCCTCTCCTCCATTCTGCCCTCTCCTCCCTTCTACCCTCTCCTCCCTTATGGCCTCTCCTCCCTTCTACTCTCTCCTCCCTTCTGCTGTTCACCCTTCTACCCTCTCCTCCCTTCTACCCTCTCCTCCCTTCTGCTCTCCTCCCTTCTACCCTCTCCTCCGTTCTGCCCTCTCCTCCCTTCTGCTGTCCACCCTTCTACCCTCTCCTCCCTTCTACCCTCTCCTCCCTTCTGCTGTCAACCCTTATACCCTCTCCTCCCTTCTACCCTCTCCTCCCTTCTACCCCCTCCTCCCTTCTACCCTCTCCTCCCTTCTCCTGCCCACCCTTCCACCATCCCTTCTATGTGTTTAATGGGCCTTCTCCCCTCTCTCTGCCCCCCTGTCATATTACAGAACAATAATACAGACTGGAGTAAAAGTGTAACTGAAATCCTGATAAACTAAGAGTACAGTGCCTTGCGAAAGTATTCGGCCCCCTTGAACTTTGCGACCTTTTGCCACATTTCAGGCTTCAAACATAAAGATATAAAACCGTATTTTTTTGTGAAGAATCAACAACAAGTGGGACACAATCATGAAGTGGAACGACATTTATTGGATATTTCAAACTTTTTTAACAAATCAAAAACTGAAAAATTGGGCGTGCAAAATTATTCAGCCCCTTTACTTTCAGTGCAGCAAACTCTCTCCAGAAGTTCAGTGAGGATCTCTGAATGATCCAATGTTGACCTAAATGACTAATGATGATACATAAAATCCACCTGTGTGTAATCAAGTCTCCGTATAAATGCACCTGCACTGTGATAGTCTCAGAGGTCCGTTAAAAGCGCAGAGAGCATCACGAAGAACAAGGAACACACCAGGCAGGTCCGAGATACTGTTGTGAAGAAGTTTAAAGCCGGATTTGGATACAAAAAGATTTCCCAAGCTTTAAACATCCCAAGGAGCACTGTGCAAGCGATAATATTGAAATGGAAGGAGTATCAGACCACTGCAAATCTACCAAGACCTGGCCGTCCCTCTAAACTTTCAGCTCATACAAGGAGAAGACTGATCAGAGATGCAGCCAAGAGGCCCATGATCACTCTGGATGAACTGCAGAGATCTACAGCTGAGGTGGGAGACTCTGTCCATAGGACAACAATCAGTCGTATATTGCACAAATCTGGCCTTTATGGAAGAGTGGCAAGAAGAAAGCCATTTCTTAAAGATATCCATAAAAAGTGTCGTTTAAAGTTTGCCACAAGCCACCTGGGAGACACACCAAACATGTGGAAGAAGGTGCTCTGGTCAGATGAAACCAAAATTGAACTTTTTGGCAACAATGCAAAACGTTATGTTTGGCGTAAAAGCAACACAGCTCATCACCCTGAACACACCATCCCCACTGTCAAACGTGGTGGTAGCAGCATCATGGTTTGGGCCTGCTTTTCTTCAGCAGGGACAGGGAAGATGGTTAAAATTGATGGGAAGATGGATGGAGCCAAATACAGGACCATTCTGGAAGAAAACCTGATGGAGTCTGCAAAAGACCTGAGACTGGGACGGAGATTTGTCTTCCAACAAGACAATGATCCAAAACATAAAGCAAAATCTACAATGGAATGGTTCAAAAATAAACATATCCAGGTGTTAGAATTGCCAAGTCAAAGTCCAGACCTGAATCCAATCTAGAATCTGTGGAAAGAACTGAAAACTGCTGTTCACAAATGCTCTCCATCCAACCTCACTGAGCTCGAGCTGTTTTGCAAGGAGGAATGGGAAAAAATGTCAGTCTCTCGATGTGCAAAACTGATAGAGACATACCCCAAGCGACTTACAGCTGTAATCGCAGCAAAAGGTGGCGCTACAAAGTATTTTCAGTTTTTGATTTGTTAAAAAAGTTTGAAATATTCAATAAATGCCGTTCCACTTCATGGTTGTGTCCCACTTGTTATTGATTCTTCACAAATACTTTCCGAATACTTTCGCAAGGCACTGTATGTACAGCAGTCGATATATTAGAGTGAGATACAGACTGCAGAAGGGCGTCACAGTACATCCTCTTTGATATCCTTTGGAAAGTATTCAGACCCTTCCACATGTTACATCCTTATTCTAAAATGGATTCAATAGTTTTTTTCCCCTCATCAATCTACACACAATACTCCATAATAACAAAGCAAAAGCAGGTTTTTATACATTTTGGCAAATGTAAAAAAAAAAAAACTACTGAAATATCACATTTACATAAGTATTCAGACCCTTTACTCAGTACTTTGTTGATGCACGTTTGGCAGCGATTACAGCCTTGAGTCTTCTTGGGTATGACGGTACAAGCTTGGCACACCTGTATTTGGGGAGTTTCTTCCATTTTTCACAGCTGATCCTCTCAAGCTTTGTCAAGTTGGACAGGGAGCGTCGCTGTAATGATTTTTTCAGGTCTCTTCAGAGATGTTCGATCGGGCTCTGACTGGGCCACTCAAGGACATTCAGAGACTTGTCCTGAAGCCACACCTGCGTTGTCTTGGCTGTGTGCTTAGAGTTGTTGTCCTGTTGAAAGGTGAACCTTCGCACAAGTCTGAGGTCCTGAGCACTCTGGAGCAGGTTTGCATCAAGGATCTCTCAATACTTTGCTCTGTTCATCTTTCCCTTGATCCTAACTAGTCTCCCAGTCCCAGCCATTGAAAAACATCCCCACAGCATGATGTTGCCACCACCATGCTTCAACATAGGGATAGTGCCAGGTTTCCTCCAGACGTGACGTTTGGCATTCAGGCAAAATTGTTTAATCTTGGTTTCATCAGACCAGATAATCTTGTTTCTCCTGGTCTGAGAGTCCTTTAGCTGCCTTTTGGCAAACTCCAAGTAGGCTGTCATGTGCCTTTTACTGATGAGTGGTTTCCGTCTGGCCACTCTACTATAAAGTCCTGATTGGTGGAGTACTACAGAGATGGTTGTCCTGGAAAGTTCTCCCATCTCCACGGAGGAACTCTGGAACTTTCCATGCTGGTCCCTTTAGTGTCCTCCCTTACACCCCACCCCTTCTCCTGTCTTCTAATACTGCCCCTTTAGTGTCCTCCCTTACACCTCACCCCTTCTCCTGTCTTCTTGCACCCTCTTTTTCCCCCTCACCTCTACCTCCTTCCCTAGCCCCCTTCATGATGTGTCTTCTATCTTACCCTCTTTTCCCACTCCTGCTTTTTTTCCCCTAAGCTTTGCCCCACTCCTGAAGCTCTATTCCCTACTCTCCCTCCCACCTCAGTTCCCACTCTAGGCGATGTGTGTGTGTGTGTATGTGTTTATGTGTTTATGTGTGTTTGGCTTTGTTGAGTCACGCTTTCCCCAGCTGAGCGTTGGGTCTGGTCTGACCTAATGCACTAGTGATTAAGGACCATATTCAAAGCTGCATGGACACAAGACAATCCTGGCTAATGAACTATCGATCGACCGGGCAACCCAGCCAGTCTAAAGCAAGCTGACAGTCAGTGTGTGTCTGGACACGTTGAACTTTCGTGTGTAGTAAACAAACAAAAATTTGACCAACTGGGGACATTTTGTTAGTCCCCACGAGGTGAAATGCTATTTCTAGGAGGTTTAGGGTTAAGGTTAGAATTAGTGTTAGGGTTAGGGTTAGGTTTAGGGTTAAGGTTAGAATTAGTGTTAGGGTTAGGGTTAGGTTTAGGGTTAAGGTTCGAATTAGTGTTAGGGTTAGGGTTAGGTTTAGGGTTAGAGTTAGGAGCTAGGGTTAGTTTTAAGATTAGGGTTAGGAGCTGGGGTTAGTTTAGAGTTAGAGAAAATAAGATTTTGAATGGGACTGAATTGTATGTCCTCACAAGGTTAGCTGTACAAGACTGTGTGTGTGTGTGTGCGTGAGCGTGTGCGTATGTGTTTGTGCGTGTGTCCATCAGACTCCAGCTGACCACTCGAGTGCTCTTAAGAGAGAACGCCTACTAGTGTAATTGACGTACAGTAAGCTGGCCTTTCTCCCTGGTTGAAGACTGACCACTAGGACCCCCAGACAGCTTTATAAAGACCAGACAGACCTGAACACTAGAATCCCCACATATCTTTATGAATACATTAATGACTGGAAAATCAGACCTTACCACTAGCATCAACAGACAACTTCATGAAGACATTAATAGGGAGAGGAGAACAGAGGAGAGCGAGATAGAGATGTTAACACATGTTTCCATGCCAATAAAGCCCCTTGAATTGAGAGAGAGAGAGAGAGAGAGAGAGAGAGAGAGAGAGAGAGAATGTTCGTATTAGAGACACATTTTCCCCTCAGATTACACAGACCCACAAATCCAATTTTGATAGACTCCCATATCTACTGGGTGAAATACCACAGTGTGCCATCACAGCAGCAAGATTTGTGACCTGTTTTCAGAAGAAAGGGGCAACCAGTGAAGAACAAACACCACTGTAAATACAACCCATATTTATGCTTATTTATTTACCCTTTTGTACTTAAACTATTTGCACATCTTTACACCACTGTATATAGACATAATACAACACTGTACATACTTATTGTTTATTTTACTTTTGTTTATGAACTATTTCACTTGCTTTGGCAATGTTAACATGTTTCCCATGCCAATAAAGCCCCCTTAATTAAATTGAAATGGAATTGAGAGAGAGAGAATATTGAGGAACTGATCAAATGATTTCAAATGTCACCCATAGTTCAATAGACAAAGTTATAAACATGATTGTATTAGCGTAACGAACTCCTGCACACACAATTATCTCACTGCCGTATTCAAACATTAAAAAAGCCGATGTTAAAATCCGCTTCTTCCCAAAACCCCAGCAACATTTCAGAGAATGGTATGCAAAAAGGACTTAAAAGTCCATCAAACCAACTCCTACAATCACACCAACATTCAGGAAATACCAGTTAAAACGCTGAGCCTTCCTGTTAGTGCTTTTTCCCAGTGATCTAGCTGCGCACTATGAATTTTTGAACAGCACTAAAGTGCTCTCATTTCATCTAATCGCTCCAATCATATGGTAATCTTTGGTAGGCAGGTGGGAGAATATCGCTCAGCTATAATTGGCGGTTGGTTATTGGAGTCGCTCGGGTGTCTGTTAGAAATATGTTTTAAAACCTAACGAGTTTTGACGGGTCAGATCAGAAAGCGTTGGGCGCATGGCAAGTGTGTGTGCGTGCGTGTGTGTGTTCGTGTGTGCGTGCGTGTGTGTGTTCGTGTGTGCGTGTCCATGAATATGATGCATTTTTAAACAGGGCCAATTACCCCACAGAGTGAGATTTTACTGAGACATTTGTATTGTGTAATATAATATAGTCATCATCCACACACACTTCATGACCAATCTAGATCCTAGTCACGCCAAAGTAACAGCCAAGGTAATGGGATGAAAGTGGAAACACAGGTGACTTTAAAGGGTTAAATATTATTGTATATATATGCATATCTGACGAAAGTTTACATACACCTTAGCCAAATACATTTAAATTAAGTTTTTCACAATTCCTGATATTTAATGCTAGTAAAAAGTATCTGTCTTGGGTCAGTTAGAAACACCACTATATTTTAAGAATGTGAAATGTCGGAATAATAGTAGCGAGAATTATTTATTTCAGCTTTTATTTTGTTCATCACATTCCCAGTGGGTCAGAAGTTTACATACACTCAATTAGTATTTCGTAGCATTGCCTTTAAATTGTTTAACTTGGGTCATATGCTTCAGGAAGCCTTCCACAAGCTTCCCACCATAAGTTGGGGGAATTCTGGCCCATTCTTCCTTACAGAGCTGGTGTTACTGAGTCAGGTTTCCTTGCTCGCACACACTTTTTCAGTTCTGCCCACAAATCTTCTATAGGATTGAGGTAAGGGCTTTGTGATGTCCATTCCAATACCTTGTCTTTGTTGTCCTTAACTTCTTATGGCTGCAGGGGCAGTATTGAGTAGCTTGGATGAAAAGGTGCCCATTGTAAACAGCCAGCTCCTCAGTCTCAGTTGCTAATATATGCATATTATTAGTAGTATTGGATAGACAACACTCTAAAGTTTCCAAAACTGTCAAAATATTGTCTGTGAGTATAACAGAACTGATATTGCAGGCGAAACCCTGAGGAAAATCAAGACAGGAAGTGGCTTCTATTTTGAAAACTCCATGTTCCATAGCCTCCCTTTGCTCCATTTAAAAGGATATCAACCAGATTCCTTTTCCTATCACTTCCTCAAGGTGTCAACAATCTTCAGACATAGTTTCAGGCTATTATTTAGAAAAATGAGCCAGAACGATAACATCGCGTCAAGAGGTCGCATGAGTTTTGCTCACGCAACTGAGTTTGGACACCATTGCTTTCCCTCTCCTACTGATAAAGACATTTGCGGTTGATATATTATCGATTATATATTTGAAAAACAACCTGAGGATTGATTATAAAAAACGTTTGACATGTTTCTGTGGACATTACGGAAACTATTTGGAATTTGTCTGCGTTGTTGTGACCGCTCTTTCCTGTGGATTACTGAACAAACGGAGGTATTTTGGATATAAAAATAATCTTTAGGTAACAAAATAAACATTTATTGTGTAACTGGGAGTCTCGTGAGTGAAAACATGCGAAGATCATCAAAGGTAAACACTTAATTGAATTGCTTTTCTGATTTTCTTGACCAAGCTACCTGATGCTAAGTGTACTTAATGTTTTGTAGAGCGATCGATAAATTTACACAAATGCTTGGATTGCTTTTGCTATAAAGCACATTTGAAAATCTGACACGACAGGTGGATTAACAAAAGGCTAAGCTGTGTTTTGAGGAACAAAAAGCACCCCCACAACATGATGCTGCCACCCCCGTGCTTCATGGTGGTCATTATCGCCAAACAGTTCCATTTTTGTTTCATCAGACCAGAGGACATTTCTCCAAAAAGTATGGTCTTTGTCCCCATGTGCAGTTGCAAACTGTAGTCTGGCTTTTTTATGGCGGTTTTGGAGCAGAGGCTTCTTCCTTGCTGAGCGGCCTCTCAGGTTATGTCGATATAGGACTTGTTTTACTGTGGATATAGATACTTTTGTACCTGTTTCCTCCAGCATCTTCACGAGGTCCTTTGCTGTTGTTCTGGGATTGATTTGCACTTCTCGCACGAAAGTACGTTCATCTCTAGGAGACAGAAGGCGTCTCCTTCCTGAGCGGTATGATGGCTGTGTGGTCCCATGGTGTTTATACTTGGATACTATTGTTTGTACAGATGAACGTGGCACCTTCAGGCATTTGGAAATTTCTCCCAAGGATGAACCAGATTTGTGGAGGTCTACATTTTTTAATGAGGTCTTGGCTGATTTCTTTTGATTTTCCCACGATGTGAAGCAAAGAGGCATAGATTTTGAAGGTAGGCCTTGAAATACATCCACAGGTAAATTAGCTTATCAGAAGCTTCTAAAGCCATGCCATAATTTTCTGGAATTTTCCAAGCTGTTTAAAGGCACAGTCAACTTAGTTTATGTAAAGTTCTGACCCTCTGGAATTGTGATACAGTGAATTATAAGTAAAATGATCTGTCTGTAAACAATTGTTTGAAAAATTACTTGTGTCATGCACAAAGTAGATATCCTAATCAACTTGCCAAAACTATAGTTTGTTACCAAGACATTTGTGGAGTGGTTGAAAAACGAGTTTAATGACTCCAACCTTAGTGTATGTAAACTTCCGACTTCAAAAATGGAGAATACCATCGTGTTCATGAGAGTCATATTAGTTTGTAAACCATTCAGACACTACAGACTTCAGACCCTAAGTACGATTTTCAGGATGTCTCCTGGTCTGACAAACAACGCTATAGCTCCTCCACTTTCCACCACAGACGCAGAAGGCCGACATACACGGATACAGTGGATTGAGACACAGCCCATACAAAAACATATCTATCGTTTAAACAGATTTTGATGGGGATTTTTATTTTATTAATTAGATAATAATATTTGATCCCTAAAGTCACGTGTGTTAAGCTTTCCCCTTTCATCCCATTACCTTGGCTGTTACTTGGGCGTGACTAGGCTCTAGATTGGTCATGAAGTGTGTGTGGATGATGACTATATTATATTACACAATGCAATTGTAAGGCTTTTGGTCCTCTTCTGAGGCGGAGTAGCAGAGATCGGACCAATGTGCAGTGTGGTAAGTGTCCATTTTAGTTTATTAAAACTGAACACCAAAGAATACAAAATAACAAAGTGACTGATACAAACGAAAAACCGAAACCGTCCTGAAATGTGAAACAAACATCCAACATGAAACAATCACCCACAAAACACAATAGAAAACAGGCTACCTAACTATGGTTCTCAATCAGGGAAATAGCAAATCATAGAAAAACTAACATAGAACACCCACCCAACTCACACCCCGACCATACTAAAACAAAGACATAACAAAAGAACTAAGGTCAGAACGTGACAGTAAACCCTCCAAAGGTGCGGACTCCGGCCGCAAAACCTAAACCTATGGGGGAGGGTCTAGGTGGGTGTCAGTGCTCGGTGGCGGCTCTGGCGCGGGACGTGTACCCCACTCCACCATAGTCCTTGTCCGCCTCTTATCCCACCTCCGTGGCCTCTTTAGAGCGGTGAATCTCGCCGCCAACCTCAGACTGGGGACCCTAGCCACGGGTCCCGAATGGACGGGAGACTCCGGCAGCACCGGACGGACGGGAGACTCCGGCAGCACTGGACAGGCGGGAGACTCCGGCAGCTCCGGAGAGAAGGGCGATTCCGGCAGCGCCGGCGTGACGGGCGATTCCGGCAGCTTCTGGCTGACGGGCGGCTCCTGACTGACGGGCGGCTCCTGACTCACGGGCGGCTCTGGCAGCTCAGGACAGACGGGCGGCTCTGGCAGCTCAGGACAGACGGGAGACTCTGGCAGCTCGGGACAGACGGGAGACTCTGGCAGCTCAGCACAGACGGGAGACTCTGGCAGCTCAGGACAGACGGGAGACTCTGGCAGCGCTGGGCATGAGGAAGACTCTGGCAGCACTGGACAGGCGGGAGCACCTGTAGGGAGGAGACGGAGAGACAGCCTGGTGCGGGGGGCTTCCACCGGAGGGCTGGTGCGTGGCGGTGGCACCGGATAGACCGGACCGTGAAGGCGCACTGGAGGTCTCAAGCACCGAGCCTGCCCAACCTTACCTGGTTGAATGCTCCCCGTAGCCAGGCCAGCGCGGCGAGATGGAATAGCCCGCACTTGGCTGTGCTGGCGAACCGGGGACACCATGTGTAGGGCTGGTGCCATGTACCCCGGCCCGAGGAGACACACTGGAGACCAGATGCACTGAGCCAGCTTCATGGTACCTGGCTCGATGCCCACTCTAGCCCGGCCGATACGAGGCACTGCTATGTATCGCATCGGGCTATGCATGCGCACCGGGGACAGTGTGCGCCTCACAGCATAACACGGTGCCTGCCCGGTCCCTCTCTCTCCACGGTAAGCACGGGGAGTTGGCGCAGGTCTCCTACCTTACTTCGCCACACTCCTTGTGTGCCACCCCCCAATGAATTGTTGGGGCTGCCTCTCGGGCTTCCAGCCGCGCTGTCGTGCTGCCTCCTCATACCACCGCCTCTCAGCTTTTGCTGCCTCCAGCTCTGCCTTGGGGCGGCGATATTCCCCAGCCTGTGCCCAGGGTCCTTTGCCGTCCAGGATCTCCTCCCATGTCCAGGAGTCCTGAGATCGCTGCTGCTGCTGCTGCCCGTTACCACGCTGCTTGGTCCTTTGGCGGTGGGTGATTCTGTAAGGCTTTTGGTCCTCTTCTGAGGCGGAGTAGGAGAGATCGGACCAATGTGCAGCGTGGTAAGTGTCCATTTTAGTTTATTAAAACTGAACACCAAAGAATACAAAATAACAAAGTGACTGATACAAACGAAAAACCGAAACCGTCCTGAAATGAGAAACAAACATCCAACATGAAACAATCACCCACGAAACACAATAGAAAACAGGCTACCTAACTATGGTTCTCAATCAGGGACAATGATTGACAGCTGCTTCTGATTGAGAACCATACCAGGCCAAACACAGAAAGAGCAAATCATAGAAAAACTAACATAGACAACCCACCCAACTCACGCCCTGACCATACTAAAGCAAAGACATAACAAAAGAACTAAGGTCAGAACGTGACAGCAATCTTAAGGATTAAAGTCTTCAGTCCATTTAAAGTCTCCAATTAATTTAAAGTCTTCAGTTCAATTAAAGTTCACTTTGATTCAGCTTTTCAAAAATGCAATCACTGATTGCTGATATGAAAATCCAGAGACAATCATTAATTTAGTTAAAGTTCACTATGCTTCAGTTATGCAAAAAAATCAATCATTGATTTTTCATTCCAGTGAAAATCCAGAGATATCAAGACAATCATTAATATACATCTAGTGCACAGCATTCCTATCCTACCCCGACAATTTAGAACGTGCCTTATCACCACGCCTCAATACTGACCGTTCACAGCTGGAGGGTAAAGGTTGCGAAACAGATCCCTTTAAGATTCCCAGTCCTTTTAAAACAGGAGTTGTGAATGACATCACCTAATACATCTAGGCCTACATCTTGTTGAACTGTATCAGTAGTGAGGAAGTCTAAATGGCAGGCTGAGAGGAGACATCATTTCTTCCTCTGATACATCAGAGATCATGTGAATTATTCAAATCACTGCGTTGCTTTGACACGTGAGGTGGGAGATATATTAAACACATAAATGTAGACATGTACACACACACACACACACACACACACACACACACACACACACACACACACACACACACACACACACACACACACACAGTTTATAAAAGTCAGCATGAATAAGTTACGTCCTCTTGGGTGATCATATGGAGTAGTGAGGAGGAATCTTTTTATCTACTCGTCCATTAAACAGAGTACTGCAAGAGATTCTACTGGCCCGACATGTTTCAATTGCATTGCTACACACTGGGTACATCTCAACTTGCAAAAGTAGCTTCCTGTACTGGTATTGTCGTTCACCTGATCATTTTTCCAAATAAAAGGGTGCCTCTTTTATTTTCTTAGGAATTGAGAGGGGGAAATGTTCTAGGGGGCATTGCACAAGCCCGAATAGCATGTGATTGAATTCAAACAAGCCAAAAGGTGTGCGAGACGCTGTCTTGGTCAAACCTCATGATACTGTACAACTGCTGTGTGCCACCTCAATTAGAATGGGCCTAAATCCTCTGATTGTGTCTATATACTGTGCAGACACAGTGCCTATAGATGTAGAATTACTGGAGCAAACAAACAGTGTATTGCAATGAGGAGTTAGAAAGATTCTATTTAGCAGTACTTTGATAAACAAACTGCCATGCCAGTCTAAATGCCATGTGAAAATCTAGGCCATACTATAATCCTTAGCACCAACCCAATCTGGGGAGATCTGAAGAGTACCTGATTAATTCTTCGGTATTAATCGTGTAATTATTTTATATAAAACAAAGCTTAAGCCTTATTTGCCCTTGTCTGAGAGTGAAGACATTACGGCGTGGATTTAAAATGCATCTAAAGATTAAAAAAATCATGCTTGACTATTGCCAAGGATTATAAGAGCCCAAGGAAAATTGCATTTCATTTTTTAAACTGATTTTAGGGGTTGGTACCATGTGATATATTATTATTAATATATATAAGATTGATTTTCTGATGGAAAATAAGGTTAGCTGGAAGACATGTTACATACAATTTTTTTTTTTTTTCTCTGCTTCATTTGTTCTCCTCCCCTAAATTAAATGAATACCATGTAAAAGCAACACGATTTGTTGAAAATGTATGATTCACAGCTCAGGGTTACCAGGGGCCTGAAACACACACATTCTCTTTGATCTGAGCTCCTTCAGGGAGAAGAAGTCCGTCAGTCTCACTTTGACCATCCAATCATGTTTACCGATGCTACCCTACCTACTGCTAGCCCTGTGTTTATCTGTCAATGGAAATGATGACTCTAGAGATAACACCTCCATGTTCTCTGACTGCCCCCCTTGACAGAAAATACATATTTCTTTAATTTTACTTTCATGGTCTTTTGAATAAAATCTAAAAGTACAAGGTCGTTTTCTGAAAGATGTGTGTTTCATAATTCATGTGGTAAGTTGAGGCAGGTAGCAACAACTCTAAGCAAGGCCTTGCAGGTGGTTTAGTGTTTTATAGGAAACAGTCGTATACTAAACTGTCTTAGCAA
>NC_143036.1:12165000-12230000 GCF_057628025.1 Oncorhynchus mykiss | reverse complement strand
ATAAATATGCCATCTCTCAAGCTTAGCCTTTTGTAAACAACACTGTCATCTCAGATTTTCAAAATATGCTTCTCAACCATAGGAAAACAATCATTTGTGTAAAAGTAGCTAGCTAGCGTTAGCATTTAGCGTTAGCATTAGCGTTAGCATCCAGCACGCAACATTTCAACAAAAACATAAAAGCCTTCAAATAAAATCATTTACCTTTGAAGAACTTCTGATGTTTTCAATGAGGATACTCTCAGTTGGATAGCAGATGCTCAGTTTTTCCAAAAAGATTCTTTGTGTATTAGAAATACCTCCGTTTTATACATCACATTTGGCTACCAAAAAAAATCCGAAAATATTATGAGTTTTGTATAAAGCGGCTGACTATGCTCAACTGACCAAACGATAAGATACTGATCTACGGACTGATTTCGTAGATGCATGTCAGGGTCATTTAAACAGGCTATGTAAGCTTTTTATAATAATAATAATAATAATAATCATTCATTTAATATGTAAAGCCTTTTTCTCAGACCCATGCGCAAAAAAACATAAAAAATTATAATAATAAAAAGTACAAAAAATAACAATCCAAACAGAGAACACAGAACCCAGACAACAATCAAAGCTATACAGTATACAGGATATATATATGTTTATATATTTGGTATTTTATTAGGATCCCCATTAGCTATTGCAAAAATAGCAGCTACTATTCCAATGTCATTGAAGGAAGAGCTAGTTAACTATATAGCTAACTGAGTCAGTAAAGTAGCTAGCTACAACTGTTAGCTCCACAGCTGATCGAGTCACTGTCTGGTGACCAACGTCCTGACATAGGACATAGCCCCAGGTTTGTTTTTATTTTCTCACAATTGCAAACTATTAAATCACTGTCACAACGTTTAATAATTTAGCATGCTCTTCTGCTTATTTCATGGAGATTCGTATGAGAGCACGGTAATATTGTGAATGGCGGATGCTCAATATTTACATTTGAATATGCGTTCCTTTGTCCTACAAGCCAGATTGGTTGAGGGACGAGCGTCGTGGAGGAAGGACGCCATCTGACGTGAGACAATGCACCTCCTGCTTTTGCTTCCTCCTTTGCGAACAATGGGTTCAGTCAAAATGGCTGCCGGTCCACGCATAATGCCGTCATTGACTTGAATCGGGATATCCATTCTATTTCATTCTATTTCTGTAGTGCAAACACCCCCAAACACACAAACACACAAACACACAAACACACAAACACACAAACACAGGAAAGAACCTATAATAAATAAAGGCACTTAATATGGAATAATCAGATCTCATTCTGAGGGCAAAGCGATGTAATTCCACTCAGATTAGGGGGGAAGAGGTGATGGAAAGAGAGAGAGAAAGGGAGAGAAAGGGAGAGAAAGCAGGGGGATGAAAGTGAGAATGTGAGAGAGGAGGGGAAATGGAGAGAGAGAGAGAGAGAGAGAGAGAGAGAGAGAGGGCAGAGGACTCCAGCGTTAGGGTTGTCATTAATCTTAAAGGTGTAATCCAATGAACGCTTCACTCTGAGACAGATTTAATATACATGGAGAATGATTTCTACACCCCCCCCCCCCCCCCCACACACACACACACACAGTGTCACAGTGTCACAGTGTCACAGAAGACATGCTCTCTGATATGGGGAAGTCTGATTGTTCACTGGAACGTGATATGCACGGACAGTGCAATGGGGGGGGGGGGGGGGCAGCTCCCAGGGAAGAGCCATTAATTTAACTGTAGACGGGGGGGGGGGGGGGGCAGCTCCCAGGGAAGAACCACTACAACTTCTAACACTTTATTATTGCTCCATCTGACGGCTTCTCTTAGTGGGGTGACGCTGGCTTAGAGATGTCACAACCCACACAATCAATACTCTCTGAAAGCTTAGGGCCTCGTTCCTCTGTGAGAGTGTGTGTGTGTGTGTGTGTGTGTGTGTGTGTGTGTGTGTGTGTGTGTGTGCATGTGCGTGCGTGCGTAGGTAGGTAGCAGCAGCTGTGTCCAGTCTCTAGTTTTTGACCTGTTTACCGGACAGTAATTACATGTGAAGAGACTGAGACTGACCATCACACACTAATGAACAGAGAGAGAGAGACGGTGGGAGATGGAGAGATGGAGAGAGGGGAGGGCAGAAAGAGGATTGGGGTACAAAGAGGGGGTTGGGGAACAGAGAGCGGGTTGGGGTACAGTGGAGTGTCTGAGTGATCAATCCATATCAGGAGCTGACTGGTCTGGAAGATGATAATGAGGGAGTCTATTGTAGAGCAGGGTTTAGGCATGTGCGTGTGTGTGTGTGTGTGTGTGTGTGTGTGTGTGTGTGTGTGCGTGCGTGTGTGTATGTGTGTGTGTGCATGTACGTGCATGCCAGGGAAAAGTGTAGAAGCAATTTTAGTGTTAATCAGACCTTTCTTTTCAATTTTTGCCTAAAATGACATATCCAAATCCAACTGCCTGTGGCTCAGGCCCTGAAGCAAAGATATGCATTTTCTTGGTACCATTTGAAAGGAAACACTTTGTGGAAATGTAAAAGGATTGTAGGAGAATGTAACACATTAGATCTGGTAAAAGATAATACAAAGAAAAAAAAAACCATTATTTTGTATTTTTTTGTACCATCATCTTTGAAATGCAAGAGAAAGGCCCTAATGTATTATTGCAGCCCAGGTGCAATTTAGATTTTGGCCACTAGATGACAGCAGTGTATGTGCAACATTTTAAACTGATACAATGAACAATTGCATTTCTGTTCAAAATGTTGTATCAAGACTGCCGAAATGTGCCTAATTTGTTTATTATTAACTTTTCATGTTGAAAACTGTGCACTCTCCTCAAACAATAGCATGGTATTCTTGTAATAGCTACTGGAAATTGGACAATACAGTCAGATTAACAAGAATTTAAGCTTTCTGCCAATATCAGATATGTCTATGTCCTGGGAAATGTTCTTGTTACAACCTCATGCTAATCGCATTAGCCTACGTTAGCTCAACTGTCCCGCAGGGAACCCACCGATCCTGAAGAAGTTGCCTTATGCTCAAATTGCCCGCAATACAAAAGAGAAACGTATCCCTCAAGCCTTCCTCTTATTTAAAAACACGTCTGAGTACTTTTCTTAGTCCAGAAACCTTCAGGTTAGAATGACTTACACTGCACACTTTCTATGACTTGCAGACTTGCTTTGGTAATCCCTTGAGTCAATACACCCCTGTATTGAAGTTATCAAATACAAAACCAGTCATAGTACTGTAAATATAATTCATTGTATTGGATTTGTTGTGTTATGTTATGTTCAGGTCATTGCTTCTAAGGTCAATAGCGAAGTCTTTGTCAGGTTTCAAGCTTTCAAACATTCATAATGCAATTGTGATAAAAGCTTACGTATCATAATCCTCCATTGAAAAGTGACATTCGTTTTAAGATATTAATTCTGAAAGATAAAAAAAATGAACTGTCTGTTCTAAGCTTCTTAAAGATGTTGAAAAATGTTATATCTGTGAACCGGTCACTCATAAACACAACTTTGCATGAAAAGCAATAATTAATGCTCCCATGTTTCTCCGGATGATTAAAAACGAAGCAGTGATTATGGTTACCAGTAAGCAATCATCCTCTGACATCAAGGATCCCATACACTGTAATTATTTAGTCGGTTCTACTTCAGTGAGACTCAAAAAAATTATAATTATCTTTCTAATATGCAAATGACATGACTGCTAAAAGACTGTCTTTACAGCTCCAGATGGAGGTTGTTTATTTAGGCTATGCAGCCATTTTGTGTTTTTAGGATGTCCTTATTCAGTCCTGAACCCGGTGTGGCTTGAGTTGAATGATATTTCGGCTTAGGTAAAACTAAATCATTCCGCTACCAAAGAATAGTAAAGCCCCCTTTACTGGCCTAATTAGCCAACCAATCGGCCTGTAAGTTTGGGAATAAATTGTGTTTGACCAGATACAATGCTATTTTACAGTAAACAAATTGACAACAGACTCCCAGAACGCTGATAGGGAAGAGCACTCAACAAGCACAAAAATTACATTAATGACTGATATTGAGAGATATTGACGATAAAATATTGTGGGGACTGTTTTGTTAGACTTCATATAGAAGATCATGGTCTGCTAAAACACTCACAAACATTTACAGATGCACCATCGAGAGCATCCTGTCGGGCTGTATCACCGCCTGGTACGGCAACTGCTCTTCCCGCAAGGCTCTCCAGAGGGTCGTGCAGTCTTCCCAACGGATTACCGGGGATAAACTACCCACCCTCCAGATAACCTACAGCACCCGATGTCACAGGAAGGCCAAAAAGATCATCAAGGACAACAACCACCCGAGCCACTGCCTGTTCACCCCGCTATCATCCAGAAGGCGAGGTCAGTACAGGTGCGTTAAAGCTGGGACCGAGAGACTGAAAAACAGATTCTATCTCAAGGCCATCAAACTGTTAAACAGCCATCACTAGCACATTAGAGGCTGCTGCCTAAAGGCATAGACTAGAAATCACTGGCCACTTTAAGGAATGGAACACTAGGCACTTTAATAATGTTTACATATGCATGCATTACTCATCTCATATGTGTATACTTTTTCTATACTATTCTACGATATCTCATTCACTTAACAATGTTTACATATCTTGCATTACTCATCTCATATATATATATATATATAATGTTTTCTAAACTATTCTAAAGTACCTTAGTCCGTTCCGCTCTGACATCGATAGTCCATATGTATTTAGTCTTAATTCATTCTTACTTAGATTTGTGTGTATTGGGTACATGTTGAGTAATTTCAAAAACTAAAAGTATTGTATTTGGGAAAAATCATTCACTAAACTCTAAACCTAAATCTTGTAATAAATAATGTGGAAGTTGAGCAAGTTGAGGTGACTAAACTGCTTGGAGTAACCCTGGATTGTAACCTTTCATTGTCAAAACATATTGATACAACAGTAGCTAAGACGGATTAGAAGTCTGTCCATAACAAAGAACTGCTCTACCTTCTTAAAACTTCTTAGGGATAGCCCCCTTTTTTTCAATTTTCGCCTAAAATGACACACCAAATCTAACTGCCTGTAGCTCAGACATACCAAATCTAACTGCCTGTAGCTCAGACATACCAAATCTAACTGCCTGTAGCTCAGACATACCAAATCTAACTGCCTGTAGCTCAGACATACCAAATCTAACTGCTTGTAGCTCAGACATACCAAATCCAACTGCCTGTATCTCAAACATACCAAATCTAACTGCCTGTAGCTCAGACATACCACATCTAACTTTCTGTAGCTCAGACATACCAAATCTAACTAACTACCTGTAGCTCAGACATACCACATCTAACTGCCTGTAGGTCAGACATACCAAATCTAACTGCCTGTAGGTCCCAGTTTAGATACAAGAGAAAGGTCCCAGTTCTGGCCATCACTCTGGTTGAAATTCCGATTCTGTCCACAAGATGGCAGCAGTGTATGTGAAAAGTTTCAGACGGATAATTTGATGTATGAGCGTTCTCCATGACGTTTAGTGTGAAGTCACCCAGGTACATTTGGGCAAATCGTGAAGGAGACAGTTGCATTCATATTAAATTTTTTCTGCAAGAACATCGTCAAATACTACTTGTATACTTGGACTTTGATTGAGCTTTTCCAGTATTAGTAGCCATATTATAAGTTCAACATTTGCCAAACAAACCAGTTTTCATAACTTCATAACTCTGAATATTCTTATAATTTTTGTCATAAAGGAAAAGGCATGCAGACACAGGGTTTCCAGATACTCCCATAAAGCCCAGCTCATTGGCTATCTATCTAGCTTTGTTTTACCCTGATTGGTGCTTATTTGACAATGTTAGAGTCGTTCAAGTGAAGACCATCCGCGTCATCGGCATGCCATTACCAAATATGGTGTCCTATAGGATATACTACACCCCTAATGATATAGTGAAGTCTTGTTACGTTCTAGAATCTCTGAGGAATACATATGAACGTGATTTGACTCGTTGAAACAACGTTTAGGGTGAGATTTTCACAGATTCCTTTCTTTACAAATTGAACGAGTGGAAATACAAAATCGATCGTGCACAGTATATGGACCTTTTTAGGATATGAAAAGGGATTTTATCTAACGAAACGACACTTCATGTTATCTCTGGAACCCTTTGGATGATAAATCAGAGCAAGATTTCAGAATGTAAGTACACATTTAACCTTCAGAGGTGAATTTATCAAACCTATCGCGGTGAAAAAAGTGTTATGTTGTTAGTAGCTCTCCTCAAACAATAGCATGGCATTTTTCACAGTAAAAGCTACTGTAAATTGGACAGTGCAGTTATATTAACAAGAATTTAAGCTTTCAGCTGATATAAGATAGCGACATTTGTTGTTTCTCTAAAATCTGCAATCTTGACACAAGGCGCTGCATGATTTACAACTGTCCTGTTGACGGGACGCCGATCCCTAAGAAGTTCAGCATTATCAACAAGGCAGGTCCTACAGGTCCTAGTTTTGACTACTGTTCAGTCGTGTGGTCAGGAGCCACAAAGAGGGACTTAGGAAAATTGCAATTGACTCAGAACATAGCAGCACCGTTGGCCCTTCACTGTGCACAGAAAGCAAACATTAATCATATTTTTTGTTTATTTAACTAGGCAAGTCAGTTAAGAACAAATTCTTATTTACAATGACGGCCTACCCCGGACGACGCTGGGCCAATTGTGCACTGCCCTGTGGGACCCCCAATCACGGCCGATTGTGATACAGCCTGGAATCGAACCAGGGTCTGTAATGACACCTCTAGCACTGAGATGTAGTGCCTTAGACAGCTGCGACACTCAGGAGCAAGTCAATCTCTCCTGGTTCAAAGTAAAGAAAAGATTGACTTTATCACCACTTGTATTTGTGAGAGGTACTGATATGTTGAAAGCACCGAGCTGTCTGTTAAAAGCACCCACACAGACACCCATGCATTCCAAACAAGACATTCCACCAAAGGTCTCTTCACAGTACCCATGTCCAGAACAGACCATGGGAGGTGCACAGTACTACATAGAGCCATGACTACATGAAACTCTATTCCACATCAGGTAAACAGATAAAAATACACCTTCTGGAACAGCGGGGACTGTGAATCAACACAAACATAGGAACAGACACATACACACACACACACATGATAACATACGCACTATACACACACGCACACATGGATTTTGTGTTGTAGATATGTGGTAGTGGACTATGGCCCTGTGGGGACACGCTTAGTGTGTTGTGAATTCTATAAGGAATGTAATGTTGTTGTTTTTAACATATAACATGTTGTTGTTTTTAACATATAACTGACATAATAAATACAAATACAAATACACAGAACATGAAATATGACATATTACACGACATCAATAGACAAAACCAACTCAAGGACAGAACTACATACATGTTCTTTTTTTAAACGTCGCGCATAGCCTACGTTTCAATACACACAGACAATATCTAGGTCGAAGAGGGGAGAGGAGAGAGGGGAGAGGGGAGAGGGGAGAGGCGTTGTGCCGTGAGGTGTTGCATTATCTGGGGGGGGGGGGGGGGGGGGGGGGTTAAACCAGGTTTTCTGTTTATTTGCGCATTATGAGACGGAAGGTGCGGTCCGTGTGTGCCTGTGCAGTATCCTTCCATATCTGACACACAGGATTACAATGCAGAGTAAATCCAGGTCTTTCACCCAAACAGATACACTCTATACCGACCGGGAGACGATCTGGGTCAGTCTGTCTGTGGACAAAGACGTGAGAATAAAGGTGTTTAACATGTTTAGTCATTATACATTACCCTTATGGATTTCTTCTGAATTGGTTATTTTTCTGCTACATTGTCGTAGGCCTCGGTAAGACAGACAGGTTATAGGAATAGGTTATTTTTCTGCTACATTGTCGTAGGCCTCGGTAAGACAGACAGGTTATAGGAATAGGTTATTTTTCTGCTACATTGTCGTAGGCCTCGGTAAGACAGACAGGTTATAGGAATAGGTTATTTTTCTGCTACATTGTCGTAGGCCTCGGTAAGACAGACAGGTTATAGAAATAGGTTATTTTTCTGCTACATTGTCGTAGGCCTCGGTAAGACAGACAGGTTATAGGAATTGGTTATTTTTCTGCTACATTGTCGTAGGACTCGGTAAAACAGACAGGTTATAGAAATAGGTTATTTTTCTGCTACATTGTCGTAGACCTCGGTAAGACAGACAGGTTATAGAAATAGGTTATTTTTCTGCTACATTGTCGTAGGCCTCGGTAAGACAGACAGGTTATAGGAATAGGGGGGGGGGGGGGGGGGGGGGGTTAAACCAGGTTTTCTGTTTATTTGCGCATTATGAGACGGAAGGTGCGGTCCGTGTGTGCCTGTGCAGTATCCTTCCATATCTGACACACAGGATTACAATGCAGAGTAAATCCAGGTCTTTCACCCAAACAGATACACTCTATACCGACCGGGAGACGATCTGGGTCAGTCTGTCTGTGGACAAAGACGTGAGAATAAAGGTCACCTAGTAACGTTGCAGAACTTTTAACACCTCTAGATAATAAGAAAATGCTGTTGAATACTACATTTTAATACCATTTGTTTTCCTAATTGGATGTTTATCCAACATGTTTAGTCATTATACATTACCCTTATGGATTTCTTCTGAATTGGTTATTTTTCTGCTACATTGTCGTAGGCCTCGGTAAGACAGACAGGTTATAGGAATAGGTTATTTTTCTGCTACATTGTCGTAGGCCTCGGTAAGACAGACAGGTTATAGGAATAGGTTATTTTTCTGCTACATTGTCGTAGGCCTCGGTAAGACAGACAGGTTATAGGAATAGGTTATTTTTCTGCTACATTGTCGTAGGCCTCGGTAAGACAGACAGGTTATAGAAATAGGTTATTTTTCTGCTACATTGTCGTAGGCCTCGGTAAGACAGACAGGTTATAGGAATTGGTTATTTTTCTGCTACATTGTCGTAGGACTCGGTAAAACAGACAGGTTATAGAAATAGGTTATTTTTCTGCTACATTGTCGTAGACCTCGGTAAGACAGACAGGTTATAGAAATAGGTTATTTTTCTGCTACATTGTCGTAGGCCTCGGTAAGACAGACAGGTTATAGGAATAGGTTATTTTTCTGCTACATTGTCGTAGGCCTCGGTAAGACAGACAGGTTATAGGAATAGGTTATTTTTCTGCTACATTGTCGTAGGCCTCGGTAAGACAGACAGGTTATAGGAATAGGTTATTTTTCTGCTACATTGTCGTAGACCTCGGTAAGACAGACAGGTTATAGGAATAGGTTATTTTTCTGCTACATTGTCGTAGACCTCGGTAAGACAGACAGGTTATAGGAATTGGTTATTTTTCTGCTACATTGTCATAGACCTCGGTAAGACAGACAGGTTATAGGAATAGGTTATTTTTCTGCTACATTGTCGTAGACCTCGGTAAGACAGACAGGTTATAGGAATAGGTTATTTTTCTGCTACATTGTCGTAGACCTCGGTAAGACAGACAGGTTATAGGAATAGGTTATTTTTCTGCCACATTGTCGTAGGCCTCGGTAAGACAGACAGGTTATAGGAATAGGTTATTTTTCTGCTACATTGTCGTAGGCCTCGGTAAGACAGACAGGTTATAGGAATAGGTTATTTTTCTGCTACATTGTCGTAGGCCTCGGTAAGACAGACAGGTTATAGGAATAGGTTATTTTTCTGCTACATTGTCGTAGGCCTCGGTAAGACAGACAGGTTATAGGAATAGGTTATTTTTCTGCTACATTGTCGTAGGCCTCGGTAAGACAGACAGGATATAGGAATAGGTTATTTTTCTGCTACATTGTCGTAGGCCTCGGTAAGACAGACAGGTTATAGGAATAGGTTATTTTTCTGCTACATTGTCGTAGACCTCTGTAAGACAGACAGGTTATAGGAATAGGTTATTTTTCTGCTACATTGTCATAGGCATCGGTAAGACAGACAGGTTATAGGAATAGGTTATTTTTCTGCTACATTGTCGTAGGCCTCGGTAAGACAGACAGGTTATAGGAATAGGTTATTTTTCTGCTACATTGTCGTAGGCCTCGGTAAGGCAGACAGGTTATAGGAATAGGTTATTTTTCTGCTACATTGTCGTAGGCCTCGGTAAGACAGACAGGTTATAGGAATAGGTTATTTTTCTACTACATTGTCATAGGCCTCGGTAAGACAGACAGGTTATAGGAATAGGTTATTTTTCTGCTACATTGTCGTAGGCCTCGGTAAGACAGACAGGTTATAGGAATAGGTTATTTTTCTGCTACATTGTCGTAGGCCTCGGTAAGACAGACAGGTTATAGGAATAGGTTATTTTTCTGCTACATTGTCGTAGGCCTCGGTAAGACAGACAGGTTATAGGAATTGGTTATTTTTCTGCTACATTGTTGTAGGCCTCGGTAAGACAGACAGGTTATAGGAATAGGTTATTTTTCTGCTACATTGTCGTAGGCCTCGGTAAGACAGACAGGTTATAGGAATAGGTTATTTTTCTGCTACATTGTCGTAGGCCTCGGTAAGACAGACAGGTTATAGGAATAGGTTATTTTTCTGCTACATTGTCGTAGGCCTCGGTAAGACAGACAGGTTATAGGAATAGGTTATTTTTCTGCTACATTGTCGTAGGCCTCGGTAAGACAGACAGGCCTTCACACTGATTCATACGGATTCATACGGATTCATACTGATTCATACGGATTCATTCTGATTGATTTTGACTTACAATTCTGCAACATGTAGTTCTCACTAAGTTCATTCGACACTATCAATAGGAAGACAATACGTTGTGGGACATGTCCCAAAATAGCCATGTTTTGAGTAAAAATATATTTTTACTGGATTCAAAATTGAGCAATACTGTCACACCATATAAAATCTGCATATTGGCATATCTAAATTCACAGCCCTTCATTTGTCATGATATAAGGGGTGATTGTGAGAGGAACCAAACCCCAGCAAGTCATCCACTTTGTCTTCGCTCCACTGCTTCTCTGATGATGATGCAGCGTATGGTTCAGGGAGGAATATTTCATCACATTCAGAGGGGCTTTTTCCTCCACTAAATGTTAAGATTTCAATGTTAATTGCTCTAAATGTAAATGTCCTGAGGGCATTGTGACTATCTTAAATCGCTCCCCGTATCAAACATGCACATGGTACTTGAATGGAGTTGGTGTGTGTGTGTGTGTGTGTGTGTGTGTGTGTGTGTGTGTGTGTGTGTGTTGTGTGTGTGTGTGTGTGTGTGTGTGTGTGTGTGTGTGTGTGTGCGTGTGTGTGCGTGTGTGTGCGTGCGTGTGTATGTGTGTTTCTAGGGCCGATCAAAATACTGTCATGATTAGCTGTAGGTGTTAACAAAGACTATACTGCCTCAGACCCTCTCTCTCTCTCTCTCTCTGTCTCTCGGTCTCTCTCTCTCTCTCTCTCTCTCTCTCTGTCTCGCTCTCTCTCTCTCTCTCTCTCTCTGTCTCGCTCTCTCTCTCTCTCTCTCTGTCTCTCTCACTCTCTCTCTCTGTCTCTCTCGCTCTGTCTCTCTCTCTCTCCCTGTATATCTCTCTCTCACACTGATCTTTCTCTCTTTCTAATTCTCTCTCTGATCTCTCGCTCTCTCTCTCTCTCTCTCTCTCTCTCTCTCTCTCTCTCTCTCTCTCTCCCTATTGCATCTTTCTCTCTATCTCCCTCTCTCTCTCACTCCCCACACACACACACACACACACAGAAGCCCCTGTGGACAGTTTACAGTGAGAAATATCAAAGTAGGGAAGTTGTTATCAGGAGCATAAGAAATGATGTAGTGGAGTGGGGATGTATTGTACTGAGTGAACCAAAGCGTTTACTGACCAACTTTCTTTTTATACAGTGTAGATGTAACATTTCCCCAGCAATTCATTTATTTTTAAAGATGTTTTTTACAAGTCTACAAAATACAAAACCTTCACTTTGAGTATCCAATCTGACTCATAAAAATTGGGAAAGATTATATTTAGTTTAGTTAATTTGTATGTATATTTACGTATAATTTAGTGTGTCAAAATGTCAATTTAACTCAAATATCGGAATATAACAGGTAATTATTGGTGAAACATATTTGAAGAATTTTTTTATTTCTAATTTAGTAAGACAGTCATTTTACAATAACAATCTGCTAAAATGTCCATGTTACTGTTCATTTTCCACCGTCATTTGTAGCGTGGCGTCAACAGATCAGTGTCGGATCTCATCTGTTCTAAGCAGTCCTGGCTGGAGTCCCTCTTGACACATCTACAGGGACGTGTTTGATGAGCTAAATAATTACACTCAATTAGCACTTCATTAACCAGTCTGAAACAAAAAGACGTCCCCATGGCAACATCGGCACAGCAGGGTTTCTTCTTTTTTTTCGATGTCAGGGAAAACCAGAGATGTCAGCTGTTGACAATGTGCCATCTGTCTAGGAGCCAAAAGACACGCGTAGACTACACACACACACACACACACAGAACACACACACACACACACAGAGAGACAGAGAGCCCCCTCGGTGCCCGTTGGACATGTTGAGACATTAATCGAGCCTTTAGGCGAACATAATTACACTGCACTGTGTTAATTACCTAACAATTAACAGCCATCATTTCCGAGGGGCAATCAATGAATTAGCTATTATTATTCCCCTGTCAAGATCTGAGAGGCTACCCCCCCCCCCCCCTCCTCCTCTCCTCCAATTCAGGGTAGAGAACTCTGACACACACACACACTCACACACACAGACACACTCACACATGCACACACACGCACACACACTCACACACAGGCACACTCACACACACTTAGGCCTGGTACATACAGACACCATAACCACAGAGAATGGAAATGAATTAGCTTTTTTTTTTCCAATTGGCTTGCTTAATATCCCAAAGTGATTTACTAAAACCTTCCACACTGTCATGGCTGCCATATTCTTCTCCTCTCCTTTTCTGTTTACTCGCTGTCCTTTCCAACGGTTGTTGAACACTCCTTGTGAAACAGGCTGAATTATGTTGCATGTTAACAAATAATACCAATCGAGGAAATTTAACTTTTTTTGTTGTGTATTTCCCCGTGTCACAATCATTTCCCCTCGTTAATTTCCCCTCGTTCCCCTCGTTATCATATGAATAATGATTGTTTTCTACCATTGTGATGTTCTATATGAATCTTTAATGCAGATTTTGGAAACAAATTTCCAAATCAGGTATGAGCCCGTCAAAATAATTATCAATAAAAAAATCCTCATGTTTCTTCCTTTTGGGCCCAAAATATCATATGAAAAATGACTACCTTAGTGATAGGAATCATCAGTCACGGCCCCTATAGAATTGTTCATATTAAAACTCGCATCTGTAGGCCTATATTACACAATCATTGTCACCTTCTGCAGCACAAATGGCTGAGGTTTCAATATCCAGGATTGATTGCTTTTCAAATCATCAAAAACCTATCTTGTCCATGTAATGAGAGCCAAGCTTACTTTATACCTACCCCCTCTCTCTGTTACTTTATACCTACCTCCTCTCTCTGTTACTTTATACCTACCCCCTCTCTCTGTTACTTTATACCTACCCCCTCTCTCTGTTACTTTATACCTACCCCCTCTCTCAGTTACTTTATACCTACCCCCTCTCTCTGTTACTTTATACCTACCCCCTCTCTCTGTTACTTTATACCTACCTCCTCTCTCTGTTACTTTATACCTACCCCCTCTCTCTGTTACTTTATACCTACCCCCTCTCTCTGTTACTTTATACCTACCCCTCTCTCTGTTACTTTATACCTACCCCCTCTCTCTGTTACTTTATACCTACCTCCTCTCTCTGTGACTTTATACCTACCTCCTCTCTCTCTGTTACTTTATACCTACCCCCTCTCTCTGTTACTTTATACCTACCTCCTCTCTCTGTTACTTTATACCTACCCCTTCTCTCTGTTACTTTATACCTACCCCCTCTCTCTGTTACTTTATACCTACCTCCTCTCTCTCTGTTACTTTATACCTACCTCCTCTCTCTCTGTTACTTTATACCTACCTCCTCTCTCTATTACTTTATACCTACCTCCTCTCTCTGTTACTTTATACCTACCCCCTCTCTCTGTTACTTTATACCTACCTCCTCTCTCTCTGTGACTTTATACCTACCTCCTCTCTCTGTTACTTTATACCTACCCCCTCTCTCTCTGTTACTTTATACCTACCCCCTCTATCTATTACTTTATACCTACCCCCTCTCTCTGTTACTTTATACCTACCTCCTCTCTCTCTATTACTTTAAACCTATCTCCTCTCTCTCTATTACTTTATACCTACCTCCTCTCTCTCTATTACTTTATACCTACCTCCTCTCTCTCTATTACTTTATACCTACCTCCTCTCTCTCTATTACTTTATACCTACCTCCTCTCTCTCTATTACTTTATACCTACCTCCTCTCTCTTTATTACTTTATACCTACCTCCTCTCTCTCTATTACTTTATACCTACCTCCTCTCTCTCTATTACAATATACCTATCTCCTCTCTCTCTATTACTTTATACCTACCTCCTCTCTCTATTACTTTATACCTACCTCCTCTCTCTCTATTACTTTATACCTACCTCCTCTCTCTCTATTACTTTATACCTACCTCCTCTCTCTATTACTTTATTCCTACCTCCTCTCTCTCTATTACTTTATACCTACCTCCTCTCTCTCTATTAATTTAGACCTACCTCCTCTCTCTGTGACTTTATACCTACCTCCTCTCTCTCTATTACTTTATACCTACCTCCTCTCCCTATTACTTTATTCCAACCTCCTCTCTCTGTATTACTTTATACCTACCTCCTCTCTCTCTATTACTTTATACCTACCTCCTCTCTCTCTATTAATTTATACCTACCTCCTCTCTCTGTGACTTTATACCTACCTCCTCTCTCTATTACTTTATACCTACCTCCTCTCTCTCTATTAATTTATACCTACCTCCTCTCTCTGTGACTTTATACCTACCTCCTCTCTCTGTTACTTTATACCTACCTCCTCTCTCTGTGACTTTATACCTACCTCCTCTCTCTCTATTACTTTATACCTACCTCCTCTCTCTCTATTACTTTATACCTACCTCCTCTCTCTGTTACTTTATACCTACCTCCTCTCTCTCTATTACTTTATACCTACCTCCTCTCTCTCTATTACTTTATACCTATCTCCTCTCTCTCTCTATTACTTTATACCTACCTCCTCTCTCTGTGACTTTATACCTACCTCCTCTCTCTATTACTTTATACCTACCTCCTCTCTCTCTATTACTTTATACCTACCTCCTCTCTCTCTGTTACTTTATACCTACCTCCTCTCTCTCTATTACTTTATACCTACCTCCTCTCTCTGTGACTTTATACCTACCTCCTCTCTCTCTGTTACTTTATACCTACCCCCTCTCTCTGTTACTTTATACCTACCTCCTCTCTCTGTTACTTTATACCTACCCCTTCTCTCTGTTACTTTATACCTACCCCCTCTCTCTGTTACTTTATACCTACCTCCTCTCTCTGTGACTTTATACCTACCTCCTCTCTCTCTGTTACTTTATACCTACCCCCTCTCTCTGTTACTTTATGCCTTCCTCCTCTCTCTGTTACTTTATACCTACCTCCTCTCTCTGTTACTTTATACCTACCTCCTCTCTCTGTTACTTTATACCTACCTCCTCTCTCTATTACTTTATACCTACCTCCTCTCTCTCTCTGTGACTTTATACCTACCCCCTCTCTCTGTTACTTTATACCTACCTCCTCTCTCTGTTACTTTATACCTACCTCCTCTCTCTGTTACTTTATACCTACCTCCTCTCTCTCTGTGACTTTATACCGACCTCCTCTCTCTCTGTTACTTTATACCTACCTCCTCTCTCTCTGTTACTTTATACCTACCTCCTCTCTCTCTGTTACTTTATACCTACCTCCTCTCTCTCTGTTACTTTATACCTACCTCCTCTCTCTATTACTTTATACCTACCTCCTCTCTCTGTTACTTTATACCTACCCCCTCTCTCTGTTACTTTATACCTACCTCCTCTCTCTCTGTGACTTTATACCTACCTCCTCTCTCTGTTACTTTATACCTACCCCCTCTCTCTCTGTTACTTTATACCTACCCCCTCTCTCTATTACTTTATACCTACCCCCTCTCTCTGTTACTTTATTCCTACCTCCTCTCTCTCTATTACTTTATACCTATCTCCTCTCTCTCTATTACTTTATACCTACCTCCTCTCTCTCTATTACTTTATACCTACCTCCTCTCTCTCTATTACTTTATACCTACCTCCTCTCTCTCTATTACTTTATACCTACCTCCTCTCTCTCTATTACTTTATGCCTACCTCCTCTCTCTTTATTACTTTATACCTACCTCCTCTCTCTCTATTACTTTATACCTACCTCCTCTCTCTCTATTACTTTATACCGATCTCCTCTCTCTCTATTACTTTATACCTACCTCCTCTCTCTATTACTTTATTCCTACCTCCTCTCTCTATTACTTTATACCTACCTCCTCTCTCTCTATTACTTTATACCTACCTCCTCTCTCTATTACTTTATTCCTACCTCCTCTCTCTCTATTACTTTATACCTACCTCCTCTCTCTCTATTAATTTATACCTACCTCCTCTCTCTGTGACTTTATACCTACCTCCTCTCTCTCTATTACTTTATACCTACCTCCTCTCTCTATTACTTTATTCCTACCTCCTCTCTCTCTATTACTTTATACCTACCTCCTCTCTCTCTATTACTTTATACCTACCTCCTCTCTCTGTGACTTTATACCTACCTCCTCTCTCTGTTACTTTATACCTCCCTCCTCTCTCTGTGACTTTATACCTACCTCCTCTCTCTCTATTACTTTATACCTACCTACTCTCTCTCTATTACTTTATACCTACCTCCTCTCTCTGTTACTTTATACCTACCTCCTCTCTCTCTATTACTTTATACCTACCTCCTCTCTCTCTATTACTTTATACCTATCTCCTCTCTCTCTCTATTACTTTATACCTACCTCCTCTCTCTGTGACTTTATACCTATCTCCTCTCTCTATTACTTTATACCTACCTCCTCTCTCTCTATTACTTTATACCTACCTCCTCTCTCTCTGTTACTTTATACCTACCTCCTCTCTCTCTATTACTTTATACCTACCTCCTCTCTCTGTGACTTTATACCTACCTCCTCTCTCTCTGTTACTTTATACCTACCTCCTCTCTCTCTATTACTTTATACCTACCTCCTCTCTCTGTGACTTTATACCTACCTCCTCTCTCTCTGTTACTTTATTCCTACCTCCTCTCTCTCTGTTACTTTATACCTACCTCCTCTCTCTCTATTACTTTATACCTACCTCCTCTCTCTCTATTACTTTATACCTACCTCCTCTCTCTCTGTTACTTTATACCTACCTCCTCTCTCTATTACTTTATACCTACCTCCTCTCTCTCTATTACTTTATACCTACCTCCTCTCTCTCTATTACTTTATACCTACCTCCTCTTTCTGTGACTTTATACCTACCTCCTCTCTCTCTGTTAATTTATACCTACCTCCTCTCTCTATTACTTTATACCTACCTCCTCTCTCTCTATTAATTTATACCTACCTCCTCTCTCTGTTACTTTATACCTACCTCCTCTCTCTCTGTTACTTTATACCTACCTCCTCTCTCTCTATTACTTTATACCTACCTCCTCTCTCTGTGACTTTATACCTACCTCCTCTCTCTCTATTACTTTATACCTACCCCCTCTCTCTATTACTTTATACCTACCTCCTCTCTCTGTGACTTTATACCTACCTCCTCTCTCTCTATTACTTTATACCTACCTCCTCTCTCTCTATTACTTTATACCTACCTCCTCTCTCTCTATTACTTTATACCTACCCCCTCTCTATTTTTCTCCCCCTCTCTCTCTATTTCTCTCTCTCTATTTCTCTCTCTGTGTACTTCTACTCTATATATATACATATATTTATCTCTCTCTCTCTCTATTTCACTCCCTCCCTCTGTCTCTCTGTATTTCTCCCTCCCTCTCTCTCTCTCTCTCTCTCTCTCTATTTCTACCCCTCTCTCTCTCTTTCTACCCCTCTCTCTCTCTCTCTCTCTCTCTTTATTTATTTCTCTCTCTGCATTTGTCCCTCTCTCTCTCCCTCTCTCTACTTCTCTCTCTCTCCTCTACCTCTCTCCCTCTCTCTATTTTTCTCTTTCTATATATATATATTTCTCTCCCTGTCTCTCTATTTCTCTCTCGCTCCCTCTCTCTCAAACCCATTATATATCCTACAGTCATACACACACCAACACCAACCTAAACTCCACATTCCGACCTAAAGACAAATCTTACATTTCATGTGTATAAAATGAAGGCTCCAAAAACAGATGAATGTTACCTAACATTAGCTATAATGTAATTGACTCAGGGCCTGCCTGTATCTCTGTGCATTCTAGTATTCTTTATTTCAGTCATTACTCTTGATATTCCCCCTAGATATTAACCCTAGATATTACCCCTAGATATTACCCCTAGATTTTACCCCTAGATATTACCCCTAGATATTACCCCTAGATATTCCCCCTAGATATTACCCCTAGATATTACCCCTAGATATTACCCCTAGATATTACCCCTAGATATTACCACTAGATATTACCCCTAGATATTACCACTAGATATTACCCCTAGATATTACCCCTTGATATTACCACTAGATATTACCCCTAGATATTACCCCTAGATATTACCCCTAGATATGACCCCTAGATGTTACCCCTAGATGTTACCCCTAGATATTACCACTAGATATTACCACTAGATATTACCCCTAGATATTACCCCTAGATATTACCCCTAGATATTACCACTAGATATTACCCCTAGATATTACCCCTAGATATTACCCCTAGATATTACCCCTAGATGTTACCCCTAGATGTTACCCCTAGATATTACCCCTAGATATTACCCCTAGATATTACCCCTAGATATTACCCCTAGATATTACCCCTAGATGTTACCCCTAGATGTTACCCCTAGATATTACCCCTAGATATTACCCCTAGATATTACCCCTAGATATTACCCCTAGATATTACCCCTTGATATTACCACTAGATATTACCCCTAGATATTACCCCTAGATGTTACCTCTGCACAGATTGGCCTTTTGGTCCTTGTATTAGAGAAATCCTGCGGCTGGCCACATGCGTATAATTCATCCATTCTGATATGCGGTGTGTGTGATGTGTTTTCCCGACTATGCAGTGTCACGGTGACATATTATCTTCCATTACGGCCAGGGGATGAGCAGCATATAAATATTTATATACATTTCCTTAATTCACTTCGCATGAGTAGCAGGCCGTCCTAGAGGCACGGACGCACCCCTCCACGGGGTCAAGGGTGAAGGGAGGTTTTATTTAAATATCAGCCCGTCTCTCTCTAACGACCTTTCTTTCTCCATCTCTGTCTCTCGTTTGAGTCCATACCTTCCCTCTATCTCTCCATCCTCAACATTATACCTCCCCTCTATCTCTATCTATCCATCCTCAACATCATACCTTCCCTTTATTTCTCCATCCTCAACATTATACCTTCCCTCTATCTCTATCTATCCATCCTCAAAATCATACCTTCCCTTTATTTCTCCATCCTCAACATTATACCTTCCCTCTATCTCTATCTATCCATCCTCAACATTATACCTTCCCTCTATCTCTCTCTATCCATCCTCGGCATCATACCTACCTGCTGGTTTTGGACACCAGATGCTCCTCCCTCCCTCTCCCTCTCATCTATCACATCCTCTCCTCTCTCTCCCTCTCTCTCTTTATCTCTCTCTCTCTCTCTCATCTTCCACATTCTCTCTCTTTCTCTCTCATCTTGCACATTCTCTCTCTCTCTCTCTCTCTCTCTCTCCTCTCTCTCTTTATCTCTCTCTCTCATCTTCCACTTCCCCTCTCTCTCTCTCTCTCTCTTTCTCTCTCTCTCCCTCTCTTTCTCTCTCTCTTTATCTCTCTCTCTCTTTCTCTCTCTCTCCCTCTCTTTCTCTCTCTCTCTCTTTATCTCTCTCTCTCTCTTTCTCTCTCTCTCTCTCTCTCTCTCTCTCCCTCTCTTTCTCTCTCTCTCTCTTTATCTCTCTCTCTCTCTTTCTCTCTCTCTCTCTCTCCCTCTCTTTCTCTCTCTCTCTTTATCTCTCTCTCTCTCTCTCTCTCTCTCTCTCTCACTCTAAGTCTCTCTCACTCTCTTCTTCCACATTCTCTCCTCTCCTCTCCTCTACCCCCCACACCCCCGTGACCACCCCAGTCCCAACCACAGCTCTAATAGCCAAGCTGTCTCCTTCTTAATTTACCAGGATGGTCAGATCAATAGGTGTAGTTGGAGTCTACAGCAGAGAGCTGTGTTAGTGGGGAAAGATAAAGTGGAGCGGAAGGCAATCTTCACTTCCAATTTACCCTGTTCAACATCAGAGTCCAGCGCTTATCACTCTACTTAAAGAGGATGCTCTGTCTGGACTAATTGATCAGGACACACACACATATTCTCCAATACACTCTCTCTCTCACACACACACACACACACACTCGCGCACACGCACACAAACACAAACACACACACACCATGTCCTTGATTTGATGTCAAAGTAGAAGTGGGCTACAGAGCATCACTTTAGCAGAGGGCACCTATCGAACATTCATACAACCATAACCTGCATAGACGGCCTGTTGATTACAGTAAGGGAGTGGGAGAGAAGGGGACAGGAGAGAGGAAAGAGAGGAGAACATCTGCATGGTACGGCTAGTGTTTTCTAGAAGCCAAAGCCCGATCAGGGACAGGACAGGGACTTTGTAGTTGATTGCAGAAATAATTTCACATGTTGTGGAAGAGATGAAAGAACATGTAATCTGTTTACTAAGAAGCTGGTCAGAGCTGGTATAGCTGGCAGAAAATCCATAGAAATGACAATCTGATGCTGAAGATGAGAACGAAAGAGAGAGAGAGAGAGAGAGAGAGAGAGAGAGAGAGAGAGAGAGAGAGAGAGAGAGAGAGAGAGACTAGATTCCGAGCACTGAAGATAAGTACAATCAATTTGATTCTTGGAATGTTCTAATTATTTTAAGACTCCATTGCATTTTTTAAAATTATATAGTGTAATACAATAAGCAGATTTGCATGGGGAAAGAGAGATAAGTAGAAAAAGAGCAAGAGATAGGGAGAGAGCAAGAGAGAGGGAGAGAGCAAGAGATAGGGAGAGAGCAAGAGAGAGGGAGAGAGCAAGAGATAGGGAGAGAGCAAGAGATAGGGAGAGAGCAAGAGATAGGGAGAGAGCAAGAGAGAGGGAGAGAGCAAGAGATAGGGAGAGAGCAAGAGATAGGGAGAGAGCAAGAGATAGGGAGAGAGCAAGAGATAGGGAGAGAGCAAGAGAGAGGGTAAAACATTTTGACACATCGACTGTGTGATTGAGTTTAAAACGGCTGTTTCTATGTTGTTTTGAGGACTGAGAGGGGAGGGAGGTTCTAGCTTCCTAAATGTGTACGGTTCTAGCTTCCTAAATGTGTACGGTTCTAGCTTCCTAAATGTGTATGGTTCTAGCATTTTAAATGTGCTTTATGATGAGGTTGTGATCACGCTGTGATCAGGCTGTGATCAGGCTGTGATCAGGCTGTGATCAGGGTGTGATCAGGGTGTGATCAGGTTGTGATCAGGCTGTGATGAGGTTGTGATCAGGCTGTGATCAGGGTGTGATCAGGGTGTGATCAGGCTGTGATCAGGCTGTGATCAGGGTGTGATCAGGTTGTGATCAGGATGTGATCAGGCTGTGATGAGGTTGTGATCAGGCTGTGATCAGGCTGTGATCAGGTTGTGATCAGGCTGTGATCAGGGTGTGATCAGGCTGTGATCAGGGTGTGATCAGGCTGTGATCAGGCTGTGATCAGGGTGTGATCAGGCTGTGATCAGGGTGTGATCACGCTGTGATCAGGCTGTGATCAGGGTGTGATCAGGCTGTGATCAGGGTGTACGTCATCGATGTCACTTTAGCATGTTCTAGAAGCAGAGCTAAAGACTGACTTGTTTAAAATGTTCTGTCTTTGACATTAACACACTGACATCAGCTCCTCCCTCCCTCCCATTCTCTCTCTCCTAATACTGTTCCCTGGATATCAACATCTTATTTGATTTTACAGCGAGAAGCCATGTCATGTAGATGGATACACACTGCCACCTACTGGACATGTAAGGGAATTAAACAGGGCTGAGCAATCTCACGAGGGTTGTTGTGGGTTCAGGCTTTAGCTCCAACCAAAGCAGTAACACACCTTGTTTAACTGATTAAGGGTAACACTGACCTTCGGTGATACAGATTGAATAGATCTCTAAATATTTCTTGAAGAATATTATTAGTGGAAAAGATTTTAGATTAACATTAATCTGAGACAGAAAGGAATCCCGTTAAAAACGTGAACGTTAGAACAAATTCCCAAAAAACACAACCAGTTAAATCATTTGTAAATGCTTCACCCTGACCAATCTTAAATGCCCACAGCCAAAAACAAAGAAGAAGAACAAAAACACTCTAAGCATTCCTCATTTTCCCATCTTTTTTGTATTTTGTTCTTTCAGAAGTCCGTGGAATGTTTACCAGTGGCGGGCTCACCTATAGACTTAGAAGTAGACACCAGATGTCTGATTGGTGGTGTGTGTTTCCATAAAGGAGCAGTCTCAGACCCAGGCCCAGACCCAGACCCAGGCCCAGACCCAGACCCAGGCCCAGCCAGTCTAAATCTCTCCCTACAGCTAACTACATGATTACACTTAAGCCCCCTAGATGTTCACAATTTCCACCCTCACAAAGCTGAAGGTCAGACGGTGAGGGAGGGAGGGAGGGAGGGAGGGAGGGAGGGAGGGAGGGAGGGAGGGAGGGAGGGAGGGAGGGAGGAGTGGGGAGGTGACAGAAATGTCCGCCCTGTTTCTCATTTTCAATGTGTCAGTTGAGGAGAGAGAGAGAGAGAGGAGAGAGAGAGAGAGAGAGAGAGAGAGAGAGAGAGAGAGAGAGAGAGAGAGAGAGAGAGAGAGAGAGAGAGAGAGAGAGAGAGAGAGAGAGAGAGAGAGAGAGAGAGAGAAAAGGAGAGAGAGAGAGAGAGAGAGAGAGAGAGAGAGAGAGAGAGAGAGACCCCAATCTATTTTTAACTAACGTGTTTCATTTAACTGCATACAGCTGGTGTCCAAACCCAGAGGAAGAAAGGCTTTTAGGAGGAGAGAAAAAGAAAAGCTATGACAGAATGAGAGGTTCTATTCGTATTCCGGTTACAAGCTGGAGAAAACCAGCCCATATTATGTTATGTTCTTATTACTATGTACTGACAATTTGGACTAAATGGTGCCTTTGTTTGAGAATATGGTGTGTATTTGCTGATAATGTATTGTTTTTTAACTATTCAATACATGTTGTACATGAATATGCACTTTTTTATTGCAGTTATAAGTACACACATATCATTTCCTGATTGAACTTTGTATGAACAACCTAATTTAAGAATGATTTCAGTATCAGAATTGATGTTGAAATGTACTGTATATCTCTTGCCCATCCATCTGTTTGTTTTAAATGTCAAATTGTAGCATAATAAAGAACCAAAATAAACTCAGTAATATGGCTTATTTATTTACATTTCAGAGGTACACCTTCCATGAATAATTAAATAAAGATCTATATTTTATACATGAAACATACTACATTTTATGACAGCACATATTTTCTGGCCCCATCATCAAACATACAAATCAGTTGCCTTTCTTGACAACGGTTGCCGATGTCCCTGCATTTGTCAATCATCCCTGTCCAAATAAGCTCTCCCTCTCCCACCAATGGAGTGCTGTGTGACGGAGTAAAGTTCCTCCTTCACATGATTATAGATGATAGTCAAGCCACTCCCACCAAAACCACAACTCTAATGGACAGATAAGGATTCAGGTAGGATAATAAATGTGATCTCTCTCTCTCTCTCTCTCTCTCTCTTACCCTGGTCACCCCGGAAATCAGGGGCAAGAGCCAGACATACCAGAATGTATGTGTGTCTGTGTGTGTGTCTGTGTGTGTGTGTCTGTATGTGTATATGAGTGTGTGTCTGTGTCTGTGTGTCTGTGTTTGTCTGTCTGTCTGTGTAGCAGGGTGCGTAATTGGAGACAGAGAAGTCAGGCGCAGGAGAGCAGAACTGGGTAATAACCGGAGATTTATTAAGCAAAACCAACAGCATCCAGAACAACAAGATAAATGAACAGAAAAATAACCCGGCGTGCGCTCCCGGGGAACGTGCACAAGCACTACAATAAACAATCCCACACAAAGACATGGGGGGAACAGAGGGTTAAATACACAACAAGTAAATGAGGGAATTGAAACCAGGTGTGAGAAAAAAACAAGACAAAACAAATGGAAAATGAAAAGTGGATCGACGATGGCTAGAAGACAGGCGACGCCGAGCGCCGCCCAAACAAGGAGAGGATCCGACTTCGGCGGAAGTCGTGACAGTGTGTGTGTGTGTGTGCGTGAGAGAGAGAGAGAGAGCGAGAGAGAGAGACCACATACACACATATATGCACACACACACACACACAATTCAGCCAGGATGTGGGACTGAGAAAATGGGGTTTCATTTTGTAGAGGGGAAATGCACTCTCTCTCTCTCTTTGCCTCTCTCTCTCTTTCTATCGCTCTCTCTCTCTCTCTCTCTCTCTCTCTCTCTCTCTCTCTCTCTCTCTCTCTCTCTCTCTCTCTCTCTCTCTCTCTCTCTCTCTCTCTCTCTCTCTCTCTCTCTCTCTCTCTCTCTCTCTCTCTCTGTGAGAAATCTCCTTCCACATTGTGGGTGCAGATATGAATTTAAATGAATTCCCCCTCTCCTTGTCTGGCTCAAAAAACACACACATTTTTTACCCCTAGGTTGTCACAGGCAAACGCTAAGGGGAGAAGACTGTATTTCAATGTTCTATTCAATGTTCTAGTTTTGAAGTGCAGCTCAGTTTCCACCTCATTTTGTGGGCAGTGTGCACATAGCCTGTCTTCTCTTGAGAGGCAGGTCTGCCTTTGGCGGCCTTTCTCAATAGCAAGGATATGCTCACTGAGTCGGTACATAGTCAATTTTGGGTCAGTCACAGTGGTCAGGTACTCTGCCACTGTGTACTCTCTGTTTAGGGCCAAATTTTGATCTGTTTTTTTGTAAATTCTTTCCAATATGTTAGGTAATTATCTTTTTGTTTTCTCATGATTTGGTCTCTCTCTCTCTCTCTCTCTCTCTCTTTCTCGGAGAGGTGTGTCAGGAAGAACTGAGAGGGGCTGTCACAGGCAGTGTTGTCAACACTAGCCAGGTGGAGGTGGCTCCTGTCCCAAGTGTCAACAACCTGGTGGCATCTTCCCTGTGGCATAAACCGGCTGTCCTCAACCCCCCGCCGGTCTGCTGCAACGCAAGCTGGGGGACTTTTTCTGGTCGGGCCATCACTGGCTGAGGGTGGAAGTGTTGTACATGACCGTCCACGAAGGAGGACAGGGCCTGGTGGAACTGGAGAGCAGGGTGGCTGTATCGTGTGGTAGAGGGAAAGGTGAGTATGGTATGCAGTACAGGATATATTTTGGTGTTTATTTTTAAGGGGGGGGGGGGGGGGGACTTTTTAATGAAATGACTGACGGTCTGTGTGTGAGTGTGTCTAGAATGTTTCATTTAAGAAAGACAAAAGGTACAGTGCCTTGCGAAAGTTTTCGGCCCCCTTGACTATTTGCCACATTTCAGGCTTCAAACATAAAGATATAAAACTGTATTTTTTTGTGAAGAATCAACAACAAGTGGGACACAATCATGAAGTGGAACGACATTTATTGGATATTTCAAACTTTTTTAACAAATCAAGAACTGAAAAATTGGGCGTGCAAAATTATTCAGCCCCCTTAAGTTAATACTTTGTAGCGCCACCTTTTGCTGCGATTACAGCTGTAAGTCGCTTGGGGTATGTCTCTATCAGTTTTGCACATCGAGAGACTGAAATTTTTTCCCATTCCTCCTTGCAAAACAGCTCGAGCTCAGTGAGGTTGGATGGAGAGCATTTGTGAACAGCAGTTTTCAGTTCTTTCCACAGATTCTCGATTGGATTCAGGTCTGGACTTTGACTTGGCCATTCTAACACCTGGATATGTTTATTTTTTGAACCATTCCATTGTAGATTTTGCTTTATGTTTTGGATCATTGTCTTGTTGGAAGACAAATCTCCGTCCCAGTCTCAGGTCTTTTGCAGACTCCATCAGGTTTTCTTCCAGAATGGTCCTGTATTTGGCTCCATCCATCTTCCCATCAATTTTAACCATCTTCCCTGTACATGCTGAAGAAAAGCAGGCCCAAACCATGATGCTGCCACCACCATGTTTGACAGTGGGCATGGTGTGTTCAGGGTGATGAGCTGTGTTGCTTTTACGCCAAACATAACGTTTTGCATTGTTGCCAAAAAGTTCAATTTTGGTTTCATCTGACCAGAGCACCTTCTTCCACATGTTTGGTGTGTCTCCCAAGTGGCTTGTGGCAAACTTTAAACAACACTTTTTATGGATATCTTTAAGAAATGGCTTTCCTCTTGCCACTCTTCCATAAAGGCCAGATTTGTGCAATATACGACTGATTGTTGTCCTATGGACAGAGTCTCCCACCTAAGCTGTAGATCTCTGCAGTTCATCCAGAGTGATCATGGGCCTCTTGGCTGCATCTCTGATCAGTCTTCTCCTTGTATGAGCTGAAAGTTTAGAGGGACGGCCAGGTCTTGGTAGATTTGCAGTGGTCTGATACTCCTTCCATTTCAATATTATCGCTTGCACAGTGCTCCTTGGAATGTTTAAAGCTTGGGAAATCTTTTTGTATCCAAATCCGGCTTTAAACTTCTTCATAACAGTATCTCGGACCTGCCTGGTGTGTTCCTTGTTCTTCATGATGCTCTCTGCGCTTTTGACGGACCTCTGAGACTATCACAGTGCAGGTGCATTTATACGGAGACTTGATTACACACAGGTGGATTGTATTTATCATCATTAGTCATTTAGGTCAACATTGGATCATTCAGAGATCCTCACTGAACTTCTGGAGAGAGTTTGCTGCACTGAAAGTAAAGGGGCTGAATAATTTTGCACGCCCAATTTTTCAGTTTTTGATTTGTTAAAAAAGTTTGAAATATCCAATAAATGTCGTTCCACTTCATGATTGTGTCCCACTTGTTGTTGATTCTTCACAAAAAAATACAGTTTTATATCTTTATGTTTGAAGCCTGAAATGTGGCAAAAGGTCGCAAAGACACTGTATCTCTCTCTCTCCCCCCCCGCGCTCTCTCTCTCTCTCCCTCCGCTCTCTCCCTCTCTCCCTCCCTCCTTCTCTCCCCCTCCCTTCCTCCCTCTCTCTCTCTCTCTCTCTCTCTCTCTCTCTCTCTCTCTCTCTCTCTCTCTCTCTCTCATCCCCTCTCTCTCACCCCTTCTCTCTCCCTCTCTTCTCTCTCTTTCCCCCTCTATCTTTTATCTTTATCTTATCTTTTATCTCCATCTCCCTCTCCATTCACCCATACAGTAATTGAAACATGCAGAGACAATTATACAAATCAGTCTGGCCGAGGTTGACTTATCACCTTCTCTCCCTCGGCTACATTTGTTTACGATATTTAAATGAGCATTCAGGAAGTAAGGCACACCTTTCAACAAACATGTTCACGCACTGCCCTCTTCTTCGAGTGTGTGTGAGTGTGTGTATGTAAATGTGTGTGTATGGGTGTGTGTGTGTGTGTGTGTGTGTCTGTGTGTGTGTGTGTGTGTGTGTGTGTGTGTGTGTGTGTGTGTGTGTGTGTGGGTGGGTGGGTAATTGAAACATGCAGAGTATATAGAGGTGTAGAGGGAGCAGGTTTATAGAACACTAGGTAGAGGAGGTGTAGAGGGAGCAGGTTTATAGAACACTAGGTAGAGGAGGTGTAGAGGGAGCAGGTTTATAGAACACTAGGTAGAGGAGGTATAGAGGAAGCAGGTTTATAGAATACTATAGAGGAGGTGTAGAGGAAGCAGGTTTATAGAACACTAGGTAGAGGAGGTGTAGAGGGAGCAGGTTTTTAGAAGACTAGGTAGAGGAGGTGTAGAGGGAGCAGGTTTATATAATACTATAGAGGAGGTGTAGAGGAAGCAGGTTTATAGAACACTAGGTAGAGGAGGTGTAGAGGGAGCAGGTTTATAGAATACTATAGAGGAGGTGTAGAGGAAGCAGGTTTATAGAACACTAGGTAGAGGAGGTGTAGAGTGAGCAGGTTTATAGAACACTATAGAGGAGGTGTAGAGGGAGCAGGTTTATAGAACACTAGGTAGAGGAGGTGTAGAGGGAGCAGGTTTATAGAACACTATAGAGGAGGTGTAGAGGGAGCAGGTTTATAGAATACTATAGAGGAGGTGTAGAGGGAGCAGGTTTATAGAAGACTATAGAGGAGGTGTAAAGGGAGCAGGTTTATAGAAGACTATTGAGGAGGTGTAGAGGAAGCAGGTTTATAGAACAATAGGTAGAGGAGGTGTAGAGGGAGCAGGTTTATAGAACACTAGGTAGAGGAGGTGTAGAAGGAGCAGGTTTATAGAATACTATAGAGGAGGTGTAGAGGAAGCAGGTTTATAGAACACTAGGTAGAGGAGGTGTAGAGGGAGCAGGTTTATAGAACACTAGGTAGAGGAGGTGTAGAGGGAGCAGGTTTATAGAAGACTATAGAGGAGGTGTAGAGGGAGCAGGTTTATAGAAGACTAGAGAGGAGGTGTAGAGGGAGCAGGTTTATAGAAGACTATAGAGGAGGTGTAGAGGGAGCAGGTTTATAGAAGACTATAGAGGAGGTGTAGAGGAAGCAGGTTTATAGAAGACTATAGAGGAGGTGTAGAGGGAGCAGGTTTATAGAAGACTATAGAGGAGGTGTAGAGGAAGCAGGTTTATAGAACTGGTGTTGTCCTAGAAGTTATTATCCTAGTTCTATATACAATACTTGTTATTCTATAAGTTATTATCCTACTTCTATATACAATACTTGTTGTCCTAGAAGATCTTATCCTAGTTCTATATGCAATACTTGTTCTAGAAGTTTCCTACAGAGGGCTTGTAGTGGATTATAGAGTATCCCCAATCCATCCCAGTTGTTTGTGTGGGAGTTCCATGGATGTGGTCCAGTATCTGCTCCGTTGGTAAAATAAACACAACCATTCTGCTCAAAATATCTCGTCCCATACTAAAACCCTCAATAACATTTACATCAAATCTGAACCGCAAGCAGTTACACAGAAATGACTGCTGTGTTTTGAAATATGATTGCATATGTCTTGCGGGTAGAGCAACGTGTAATTTATACTAAACCGTAATTGCGCTCGACTCAACAATGTATGAAAAACATATCATTGGAAAACATTTTTTGGAAGACGCATTATAAGTAGCTCAAAATAACTTATTTATCTTCAAACATGATGTTTATGGACGAATGTAGGACACGTTAACCGTGTACACAGCAACATGTACATTCACATGAGTGTGTATTATGATTGATAAAGCTTAGTACAAATGTGCTCCCTTAATTAGAAGTTGAAATGTAATCTAACAGAGCCAGTGCAGTGTTGTCGACGACAGGGAATTAACTAAACAAAAAAAGCTCTCTGAAAAAAGTCCACTTTGTTAATATTTTTAATTCCCAGTGTTTTCATGGTCAGGCGCCTGGCCGCGCGGAAGGTTCCTGCTTCTCAGCTCGTCAGCTATAATGTCAGCTTCCTGCTTCTCAGCTCGTCAGCTATAACGTCAGCTTCCTGCTTCTCAGCTCGTCAGCTATAACGTCAGCTTCCTGCTTCTCAGCTCGTCAGCTATAACGTCAGCTTCCTGCTTCTCAGCTCGTCAGCTATAACGTCAGCTTCCTGCTTCTCAGCTCGTCAGCTATAACGTCAGCTTCCTGCTTCTCAGCTCGTCAGCTTCCTGCTTCTCAGCTCGTCAGCTATAACGTCAGCTTCCTGCTTCTCAGCTCATCAGCTATAACCTCAGCTTCCTGCTTCTCAGCTCGTCAGCTATAACCTCAGCTTCCTGCTTCTCAGCTCGTCAGCTTCCTGCTTCTCAGCTCGTCAGCTATATCAGCTTCCTGCTTCTCAGCTCGTCAGCTATAACGTCAGCTTCCTGCTTCTCAGCTCGTCAGCTATAACGTCAGCTTCCTGCTTCTCAGCTCGTCAGCTATAACGTCAGCTTCCTGCTTCTCAGCTCGTCAGCTATAACGTCAGCTTCCTGCTTCTCAGCTCGTCAGCTATATCAGCTTCCTGCTTCTCAGCTCGTCAGCTATAACGTCAGCTTCCTGCTTCTCAGCTCGTCAGCTATAACGTCAGCTTCCTGCTTCTCAGCTCGTCAGCTATAACGTCAGCTTCCTGCTTCTCAGCTCGTCAGCTATAACGTCAGCTTCCTGCTTCTCAGCTCGTCAGCTATAACGTCAGCTTCCTGCTTCTCAGCTCGTCAGCTATAACGTCAGCTTCCTGCTTCTCAGCTCGTCAGCTATAACGTCAGCTTCGACATTTTCCCAGGTTGGATTAGTGGATTAATTATAAACCGAGACAATCGCTAGTATTCTACAATACTTCATGAGGATTCATAAACAGAACATATTGTGGGCTGCATGTTGCCAAAGGATGAAATACAAAATTGGCTAAGTATTGAAATGTGGATTGTCATTATAAATCAATGATTGGGGTATGGTATCTAGATAAATGTAGAGTGTAGAGAGAAATTAAGGGAGAGAGAGAGAGTGAGAGAGCGATAGAAAGAGAGTGAGCGAGCGATAGAAAGAGAGAGAGAGCGATAGAAAGAGAGAGAGAGCGATAGAAAGAGAGAGAGAGAGAGAGTGAGAGAGCGATAGAAAGAGCGAGAGACAGAGAGAAAGAGCGAGAGAGAGTGAGCGAGCGATAGAAAGAGAGAGACAGAGCGAGAGAGTGAGAGAGCGATAGAAAGAGAGAGAGAGGCAACGAGAGAGAGAGAGACAGAGCGAGAGAGAGAGAGTTCACCCTGGGTGACCATGGAGCCGTCATATCCATGCAGACACAATTTTCAAAGTCTGTGTTTTTTTATAGTATAAGATCATATTCCCCTAAAATGCTGAGTATTCCACCAACGCATGGCTTTTTAAAGAGTTGTGGGCAGAGAGGTCTGTTTGTAAGAGCTGTGTGTGTGTGTGTGTGTGTGTGTGTGTGTGTGTGTGTGTGTGTGTGTGTGTGTGTGTGTGTGTGTGTGTGTGTGTGTGTGTGTGTGTGTGTGTGTGTGTGTGTGCATGCGTGCGTGCGTGCGTGCGTGCGTGTAAAGAGTTGTGGGTAGCTGGAGATGTGGTTTTAATATGCAACAATTAACACTGTTGACTGATGTGTTATGAAGGTCTTGAGAAATGGGGGAAATGAAAGGGACTAGAAATGTTTAATGTAAGAGACATCCTGGAGCACAGCCTTACCCTCATATCAGACATGAGGGATAATGAGTTTGGTTGAATACCATGGTCTGGGTTTCCCTCTTTTAAATCAATGGACAGTGAAAACTGTGGTGCCGTGTGTTGATCCTGCTCATCGGACCAGGAAAAGCTTTTGGCCTGTAGTTAGGAAAAGGGCCTTGAGTTTTCTCTGGTCCTATCAAGTGGTGAATAAAAACCTCAAGTCGGTAAGTAAGGAGGTGTTGTGTTTGTCACAAAATGTCTGTGTAAAATGTTCCAGCAAACACATTGATTTTCTAAACACTATTTCAGAGTTTTCTATTCGACAGAAAAGCCCATCGATAATTAGTGTGACGAGCCCAATTACTTATTTTCTCCACAGAACACTAAACAATCCATCAAATCCAACATCAACAACAATTAACATTGGTTAATTATGCTAATTTAGATCACCGCAAATATGTGTCTTCCCAGCTCACAGGCAGCAATTAGATTGTAATGGAGGCTCTCTCTGCGCCGTGCGAGTGCTAATTTGAGGTCTTGGTTAGCACGTGTCTGTGCTAGCGGAAAGCCCACAGGAATCACCAGCAGTAGTTAGTCACCTAGCAGTAGTTAGTCAGCTAGCAGTAGTTAGTCAGCTAGCAGTAGTTAGTCACCTAGCAGTAGTTAGTCAGCTAGCAGTAGTTAGTCACCTAGCAGTAGTTAGTAAGCTAACAGTAGTTAGTCACCTAGCAGTAGTTAGTCACCTAGCAGTAGTTAGTAAGCTAGCAGTAGTTAGTCAGCTGGCAGTAGTTAGTCACCTAGCAGTAGTTAGTCAGCTAGCAGTAGTTAGTCACCTAGCAGTAGTTAGTCACCTAGCAGTAGTTAGTCAGCTAGCAGTAGTTAGTCACCTAGCAGTAGTTAGTCAGCTAGCAGTAGTTAGTCACCTAGCAGTAGTTAGTCAGCTAGCAGTAGTTAGTCACCTAGCAGTAGTTAGTCAGCTAGCAGTAGTTAGTCAGCTAGCAGTAGTTAGTCACCTAGCAGTAGTTAGTCACCTAGCAGTAGTTAGTCAGCTAGCAGTAGTTAGTCACCTAGCAGTAGTTAGTCACCTAGCAGTAGTTAGTCATCAGCTACCAGTAGTTAGTCAGCTAGCAGTAGTTAGTCACCTAGCAGTAGTTAGTCACCTAGCAGTAGTTAGTCAGCTAGCAGTAGTTAGTCACCTAGCAGTAGTTAGTCAGCTAGCAGTAGTTAGTCACCTAGCAGTAGTTAGTCAGCTAGCAGTAGTTAGTCAGCTAGCAGTAGTTAGTCCAGCTAGCAGTAGTTAGTCAGCTGTCCAAACACAATAAAACACTGACATAAAACATGTTACATTGCCTATACATGGTGCTGTGATATTTTCAAACCCTCAGAGGTAAAGAGAGAGAGAGAGAGAGAGGTAGAGAGAGAGGTAGAGAGAGGTAGAGAGAGAGAGAAAGAGAGAGAGAGAGAGAGAGAAATAGAGAAATAGAGAGAGAGATAGAGTGTGTGTGTGTGTGTAAGCAAGGAGGGGGGAAAGGAAAGGTTAAATTCTTTCCTCTTAAAGATGTTATTTTCAGCAGTTGCTGGATCAGGTTTCTCTTTAAAAAGCAACCAATTTATCAAAACGTTTGTGGTAAAAGAACATCTAAACAGGGTCAGTATTTCTCTCTCAAACCCACACACAATCCTGAGTTGGACAGGATGTCAGATGTGTGAATAGTCCTCTCAGGGGAGGCTGAGTGAACCGGTACCAGGCAGGAGGCACTCTCCTGGGCATAGGTTTTAGGCATGACCCGCCTCTCCCGCCTACCATGGAGGTCTGAATGGAGGGTGAAAAGAGAGATGAATACGGGCAGAGAGAGAGAGAAAACTACACTACTGCATTAGTATACCATAACCCCTCACTCGTCTCCTGCACATGGAACCCTGTGTATTTAACCAAACTCTCCTTACTCGTTGTGAATTTGTTCCTTGTGTTTGTATTTCTCTTTCTCTCTGCGTTGTTGGAAAGGCCTGTAAAGTCAGCATTTCACTGTAAGTCTACACCTGTTGTTTACCAAGCATCTGACAAATACAAGATTTGACTATTACAGTTTTACACAATTGTTTACACACGTCCCACAAATCCCTAGCAAAAGCAAACACTGCATTCAGAACTGTTTTCTCTCTTTCCAAAATGTTAGGGGTTTTTTTGCATCAAAATGACACACACTCATCATATGAATAGATGTGTCTACCAACCAACAACACACTGATGTGATCAACACTAAACACTATGAATAGATCTGTCTACCAACCAACACTGATGTGATCAACACTAAACACTATGAATAGATCTGTCTACCAATCAACACTGATGTGATCAACACTAAACACTGTGAATAGATCTGTCTACCAATCAACACTGATGTGATCAACACTAAACACTATGAATAGATCTGTCTACCAATCAACACTGATGTGATCAACACTAAACACTGTGAATAGATCTGTCTACCAACCAACACTGATGTGATCAACACTAAACACCACTAATGAAGATCCATCAGTAGGTTTATTCCTTTTGCTTGTTCAGTGTTACACTGTAGCCGGTTGTAAAGGATTGTTACAGTAATGTATACCTACTCAAATATACACAAATAAACACACACAAAAACATTGTAATTTATTTCCAAAATGCAGTATTATTTGAACACTTGTGTTTCGTATGTAACACTTTCCAAACCCAACAGGAGAAAACCAGGAATAACATTCAGTAAGATAAAGAGTTTTCTGTACAAAAATAAAAAATAAAAGAGGCTCATTCTTTTAAAACTCTAAACACAAAAAAGACAAAAACACGTGAAAAATGTAAGAAAAAATACAGTAGGCTGCATCCTGTCTCCTATTTCAGTCTGGCCACAACACCTCATCTACATCACAGGCCATGTTCTCCCTGGCCACAACACCTCATCTACATCACAGGCCATGTTCTCCCTGGCTAAACAGCACCTCATCTACATCACAGGCCATGTTCTCCCTAGCTAAACAGCACCTCATCTACATCACAGGCCATGTTCTCCCTGGCTAAACAGCACCTCATCTACATCACAGGCCATGTTCTCCCTGGCTAAACAGCACCTCATCTACATCACAGGCCATGTTCTCCCTGGCTAAACAGCACCTCATCTACATCACAGGCCATGTTCTCCCTGGCTAAACAGCACCTCATCTACATCACAAGCCATGTTCTTCCTGGCTAAACAGCACCTCATCTACATCACAGGCCATGTTCTCCCTGGCTAAACAGCACCTCATCTACATCACAAGCCATGTTCTCCCTGGCTAAACAGCACCTCATCTACATCACAGGCCATGTTCTCCCTGGCTAAACAGCACCTCATCTACATCACAGGCCATGTTCTCCCTGGCTAAACAACACCTCATCTACATCACAGGCCATGTTCTCCCTGGCTAAACAGCACCTCATCTACATCACAGGCCATGTTCTCCCTGGCTAAACAGCACCTCATCTACATCACAAGCCATGTTCTTCCTGGCTAAACAGCAGGGAAAGAACATTCTGGAGTGACGGATCCAGCCGCTGAAAGCCCCCACATCATCTTCACCACATGCATCCTCCATTGCCCGGAGAAGAGGCATGAGCGTGAGGGGATGGCGGTCATACACATTCCATCGCCATGCCGGAAAAAAACTATTGGATAGTTTTTAGGATATGGGGAATATGGTGGGAGGTATAGAACAATAAAGGGACATTCACAACGGCACGGTGGCCAATAATGTCCCGTCCCCATCCCCTTCCTTTGGCTTGGTTGAAGCCTCGTCAACTGTGAACATAAATGTGTTGATTTCCAGCGGCATCCAGCTCCAAGACATCCAGCTCCAAGACATCCAGCTCCAAGACATCCAGCTCCAAGGCATCCAGCTCCAAGACATCCAGCTCCAAGACATCCAGCTCCAAGACATCCAGCTCCAAGGCATCCAGCTCCAAGACATCCAGCTCCAAGGCATCCAGCTCCAAGACATCCAGCTCCAAGACATCCAGCTCCAAGGCATCCAACTCCAAGACATCCAGCTCCAAGGCATCCAGCTCCAAGACATCCAGCTCCTAGGGATCCAGATCCAAGACATCCAGCTCCAAGACATCCAGCTCCAAGACATCCAGCTCCAAGACATCCAGCTCCAAGACATCCAAGACATCCAGCTCCAAGACATCCAGCTCCAAGACATTCAGCTCCAAGACATCCAGCTCCAAGACATCCAGCTCCAAGACATCCAGCTCCAAGACATCCAGCTCCAAGACATCCAAGACATCCAGCTCCAAGGCATCCAGCTCCAAGACATCCAGCTCCAAGACATCCAGCTCCCAGACATCCAGCTCCAAGACATCCAAGACATCCAGCTCCAAGACATCCAGCTCCAAGACATCCAGCTCCAAGACATCCAGCTCCAAGACATCCAGCTCCAAGACATCCAGCTCCAAGACATCCAGCTCCAAGACATCCAGCTCCAAGACATCCAAGACATCCAGCTCCAAGACATCCAGCTCCAAGACATCCAAGACATCCAGCTCCAAGACATCCAGCTCCAAGACATCCAGCTCCAAGACATCCAGCTCCAAGACATCCAGCTCCAAGACATCCAGCTCCAAGGCATCCAGCTCCAAGACATCCAGCTCCAAGACATCCAGCTCCAAGACATCCAGCTCCAAGACATCCAGCTCCAAGACATCCAGCTCCAAGACATCCAGCTCCAAGACATCCAAGACATCCAGCTCCAAGACATCCAAGACATCCAGCTCCAAGGCATCCAGCTCCAAGACATCCAGCTCCAAGACATCCAGCTCCAAGACATCCAGCTCCAAGACATCCAGCTCCAAGGCATCCAGCTCCAAGACATCCAGCTCCAAGACATCCAGCTCCAAGACATCCAGCTCCAAGACATCCAGCTCCAAAGCATCCAGCTCCAAGACATCCAGCTCCAAGACATCCAGCTCCAAGACATCCAGCTCCAAAACTCTCTGAAACAGACAAGACAATATGTGACATAGACCTAGAACAGTCAATATGGTGAAGCACAATACACTGGATTACAGCACGGTAATGAGTCTATACACTGCTGATATAGTAGTATATTCACAGTATAGTACTTACTTGCACATATTCATAGCGCTGTTATTTAATAACCCTCTCTGAGTTTCACTCAAATGGCTCCCCTGTAGACCTGTTTCATCCAGATTCAGTTGTGCTGTAATACACGGTCCAATGTAGACAAGCCCACCTGGTGAATGTTATTGAATATTGTGTTGTCTGCAATTATGTGGTTCTGGATTTCTCCTAGTCTAATGGTATTGTTGACCACCACCATGTTCACAACGGTGGTCTCCTGTTCTGGTGTGAACAGTGTCTTCCATCATGGCCTGGCCGTCTCTCAGTTCTGCAGAACATCCACAAATATGATATGATTGGTTACAGTAAGCTAAAATAATACATTTTCTTTCAATATGAAATGACATTACTGTAACATTGGCCAACAATCACTGAGTAACAAAGGCCTACTGATATGTCAGACTGCAGTATACATAAAAGAGCATAGTGTAGATGGTAGGTAACTTACCGGTTCTCATTTCTGAATGTACGGATGACAGACGCAACCGTGTAGCGGCTCAGGTTGAACTCTCTGCCCAGCCTCCCTCATACTCAATCCATGGATGAGCACATGGTCAACCAATGTGGCCCTGATCTCATCTGAGACGACTGTCCTTCATCGTCCTCGTCCTCCTCTTCCTCCTTCACCTCTAGCTCTTGCTTCACCATTGACTTCCATTTCCCTCCAAAACAGGAGAGCTCATCTGTGGCCTTTTATAGTGCTGAAGCTCTGATTTCTAAGTGAACAATCTGTGAGGAGTGGGTGTTGCCAATTGGTGTATAGAGCTTGGCATTGTGATTTTGAATGGTGTGCCTAATGTAGAGAACTGTGTGTAGTGTTTTGCAAAAAGTGTGATATAGAATTGAAAACTGAGTATAAAGCAGGAATTGTGCTTGCGATTTTGCAGACTTGCTATAGGGATTTAGTACATGAGTTTCAGGTTACGGGGATTGTGTTTCAAGTTCCAATTTTAGTGTGTAAACAACTGGGGGAAAAACTGTAACACTGTTCATCTGTTTCACTTGTTATACAACACTACCCCCTAGTGGTCCAACAGCAGAATGCAGCTTCAGATCTACAATAAAACGTCTCAATGACCACCTTACTCCCCAGCAGCCCCCAATGTGTGTGGGGGCCCATGCGCCTGTCATCAATGTAAAAATTTAAAATAAATGTAAAAACAGTAAGCCTCCCAAAAGTCATTCATAAACCTTTTTAAGTTCCATATGTAGCCAGAAGCTAAGTGTTTGTTTCTTGGGCTTCAGGAACGTGACTGATCAAACTGCCTCAGGCCTTGCATTTTATTTTTATCTGATTGTAAGTACGTGGTTTTTGGTGAAAAATGCTGTGGTCAAGCCTACGACTGCACTGGTGCAATGAGTGGAGCTTACTTATTTATGAGTTTTAGTTTTAGAAATCGATCTCTCTGCAGAAGCGACAGTTACAGGGATGGTATAAACAGCTTGATTGCCGTAGCAACATCAGGGAAACTGGGCAGAAGGGAGGAGGGCTTCAAATACAGCAGTTCTGTAAAGTCTTTAATTGAGCATCTCATTTTCCTTAATTGCCGGCCACAACACATTAGGGAAAGGTATTAACTGTAGAGGAAGCTCTGGGGAAAGATATTAACTGTATAGGAAGCTCTGGGGAAAGGTATTAACTGTATAGGAAGCTCTGAGGAAAGATATTAACTGTATAGGAAGCTCTGGGGAAAGGTCATCTGGATACTGGACTGACAATAAATTGGCAAATCCAGATTATCATCTTTAGCGGACAACAGTTAATTGAGGGTTTGAAAAAAAAAAACGGTCTGGGTTGGCAATACTGTAGAACAGTCCAGGGTACAACCTGGACCAACAGAAACGGTCTGGGTTGGTAATACTATAGAACAGTCCAACATACAACCTGGACCAACAGAAACGGTCTGGGTTGGTAATACTATAGAACAGTCCAGGGTACAACCTGGACCAACAGAAACGGTCTGGGTTGGTAATACTATAGAACAGTCCAGGGTACAACCTGGACCAACAGGAACGGTCTGGGTTGGTAATACCATAGAACAGTCCAGGGTACAACCTGGACCAACAGAAACGGTCTGGGTTGGCAATACTGTAGAACAGTCCAGGGTACAACCTGGACCAACAGAAACGGTCTGGGTTGGTAATACCATAGAACAGTCCAGGGTACAACCTGGACCAACAGAAACGGTCTGGGTTGGCAATACTGTAGAACAGTCCAGGGTACAACCTGGACCAACAGAAACGGTCTGGGTTGGCAATACTGTAGAACAGTCCAGGGTACAACCTGGACCAACAGAAACGGTCTGGGTTGGTAATACTATAGAACAGTCAAGGGTACAACCTGGACCAACAGAAACGGTCTGGGTTGGTAATACTATAGAACAGTCCAGGGTACAACCTGGACCAACAGAAACGGTCTGGGTTGGCAATACTGTAGAACAGTCCAGGGTACAACCTGGACCAACAGAAACGGTCTGGGTTGGTAATACTATAGAACAGTCCAGGGTACAACCTGGACCAACAGAAACGGTCTGGGTTGGTAATACTATAGAACAGTCCAGGGTACAACCTGGACCAACAGAAACGGTCTGGGTTGGTAATACCATAGAACAGTCCAGGGTACAACCTGGACCAACAGAAACGGTCTGGGTTGGTAATACTATAGAACAGTCCAGGGTACAACCTGGACCAACAGAAACGGTCTGGGTTGGTAATACTATAGAACAGTCCAGGGTACAACCTGGACCAACAGAAACGGTCTGGGTTGGTAATACTATAGAACAGTCCAGGGTACAACCTGGACCAACAGAAACGGTCTGGGTTGGTAATACTATAGAACAGTCCAGGGTACAACCTGGACCAACAGAAACGGTCTGGGTTGGTAATACTATAGAACAGTCCAGGGTACAACCTGGACCAACAGAAACGGTCTGGGTTGGTAATACTATAGAACAGTCCAGGGTACAACCTGGACCAACAGAAACGGTCTGGGTTGGTAATACTATAGAACAGTCCAGGATACAACCTGGACCAACAGAAACGGTCTGGGTTGGTAATACTATAGAACAGTCAAGGGTACAACCTGGACCAACAGAAACGGTCTGGGTTGGTAATACTGTAGAACAGTCCGGGGTACAACCTGGACCAACAGAAACGGTCTGGGTTGGTAATACTATAGAACAGTCCAGAGTACAACCTGGACCAACAGAAACGGTCTGGGTTGGTAATACTATAGAACAGTCCAGGGTACAACCTGGACCAACAGGAACGGTCTGGGTTGGTAATACCATAGAACAGTCCAGGGTACAACCTGGACCAACAGAAACGGTCTGGGTTGGCAATACTGTAGAACAGTCCAGGGTACAACCTGGACCAACAGAAACGGTCTGGGTTGGTAATACCATAGAACAGTCCAGGGTACAACCTGGACCAACAGAAACGGTCTGGGTTGGCAATACTGTAGAACAGTCCAGGGTACAACCTGGACCAACAGAAACGGTCTGGGTTGGCAATACTGTAGAACAGTCCAGGGTACAACCTGGACCAACAGAAACGGTCTGGGTTGGTAATACTATAGAACAGTCCAGGGTACAACCTGGACCAACAGAAACGGTCTGGGTTGGTAATACTATAGAACAGTCCAGAGTACAACCTGGACCAACAGAAACGGTCTGGGTTGGTAATACTATAGAACAGTCCAGAGTACAACCTGGACCAACAGAAACGGTCTGGGTTGGTAATACTATAGAACAGTCCAGGGTACAACCTGGACCAACAGAAACGGTCTGGGTTGGTAATACTATAGAACAGTCCAGGGTACAACCTGGACCAACAGAAACGGTCTGGGTTGGTAATACCATAGAACAGTCCAGGGTACAACCTGGACCAACAGAAACGGTCTGGGTTGGTAATACTATAGAACAGTCCAGGGTACAACCTGGACCAACAGAAACGGTCTGGGTTGGTAATACTATAGAACAGTCCAGGGTACAACCTGGACCAACAGAAACGGTCTGGGTTGGTAATACTATAGAACAGTCCAGGATACAACCTGGACCAACAGAAACGGTCTGGGTTGGTAATACTATAGAACAGTCAAGGGTACAACCTGGACCAACAGAAACGGTCTGGGTTGGTAATACTGTAGAACAGTCCAGGGTACAACCTGGACCAACAGAAACGGTCTGGGTTGGTAATACTATAGAACAGTCCAGAGTACAACCTGGACCAACAGAAACGGTCTGGGTTGGTAATACTATAGAACAGTCCAGGGTACAACCTGGACCAACAGAAACGGTCTGGGTTGGTAATACTATAGAACAGTCCAGAGTACAACCTGGACCAACAGAAACGGTCTGGGTTGGTAATACTGTAGAACAGTCCAGGGTACAACCTGGACCAACAGAAACGGTCTGGGTTGGTAATACTATAGAACAGTCCAGGGTACAACCTGGACCAACAGAAACGGTCTGGGTTGGTAATACTATAGAACAGTCCAGGGTACAACCTGGACCAACAGAAACGGTCTGGGTTGGTAATACCATAGAACAGTCAAGGGTACAACCTGGACCAACAGAAACGGTCTGGGTTGGTAATACTATAGAACAGTCCAGGGTACAACCTGGACCAACAGAAACGGTCTGGGTTGGTAATACTATAGAACAGTCCAGGGTACAACCTGGACCAACAGAAACGGTCTGGGTTGGTAATACTATAGAACAGTCAAGGGTACAACCTGGACCAACAGAAACGGTCTGGGTTGGTAATACTATAGAACAGTCCAGGGTACAACCTGGACCAACAGAAACGGTCTGGGTTGGTAATACTATAGAACAGTCCAGGGTACAACCTGGACCAACAGAAACGGTCTGGGTTGGTAATACCATAGAACAGTCCAGGGTACAACCTGGACCAACAGAAACGGTCTGGGTTGGTAATACTATAGAACAGTCCAGGGTACAACCTGGACCAACAGAAACGGTCTGGGTTGGTAATACTATAGAACAGTCCAGGGTACAACCTGGACCAACAGAAACGGTCTGGGTTGGTAATACTATAGAACAGTCCAGGATACAACCTGGACCAACAGAAACGGTCTGGGTTGGTAATACTATAGAACAGTCAAGGGTACAACCTGGACCAACAGAAACGGTCTGGGTTGGTAATACTGTAGAACAGTCCAGGGTACAACCTGGACCAACAGAAACGGTCTGGGTTGGTAATACTATAGAACAGTCCAGAGTACAACCTGGACCAACAGAAACGGTCTGGGTTGGTAATACTATAGAACAGTCCAGGGTACAACCTGGACCAACAGAAACGGTCTGGGTTGGTAATACTATAGAACAGTCCAGAGTACAACCTGGACCAACAGAAACGGTCTGGGTTGGTAATACTGTAGAACAGTCCAGGGTACAACCTGGACCAACAGAAACGGTCTGGGTTGGTAATACTATAGAACAGTCCAGGGTACAACCTGGACCAACAGAAACGGTCTGGGTTGGTAATACTATAGAACAGTCCAGGGTACAACCTGGACCAACAGAAACGGTCTGGGTTGGTAATACCATAGAACAGTCAAGGGTACAACCTGGACCAACAGAAACGGTCTGGGTTGGTAATACTATAGAACAGTCCAGGGTACAACCTGGACCAACAGAAACGGTCTGGGTTGGTAATACTATAGAACAGTCCAGGGTACAACCTGGACCAACAGAAACGGTCTGGGTTGGTAATACTATAGAACAGTCAAGGGTACAACCTGGACCAACAGAAACGGTCTGGGTTGGTAATACTGTAGAACAGTCCAGGGTACAACCTGGACCAACAGAAACGGTCTGGGTTGGTAATACTATAGAACAGTCCAGAGTACAACCTGGACCAACAGAAACGGTCTGGGTTGGTAATACTATAGAACAGTCCAGGGTACAACCTGGACCAACAGAAACGGTCTGGGTTGGTAATACTATAGAACAGTCCAGAGTACAACCTGGACCAACAGAAACGGTCTGGGTTGGTAATACTGTAGAACAGTCCAGGGTACAACCTGGACCAACAGAAACGGTCTGGGTTGGTAATACTATAGAACAGTCCAGGGTACAACCTGGACCAACAGAAACGGTCTGGGTTGGTAATACTATAGAACAGTCCAGGGTACAACCTGGACCAACAGAAACGGTCTGGGTTGGTAATACCATAGAACAGTCCAGGGTACAACCTGGACCAACAGGAACGGTCTGGGTTGGTAATACTATAGAACAGTCCAGGGTACAACCTGGACCAACAGAAACGGTCTGGGTTGGTAATACTATAGAACAGTCCAGGGTACAACCTGGACCAACAGGAACGGTCTGGGTTGGTAATACTATAGAACAGTCCAGGGTACAACCTGGACCAACAGAAACGGTCTGGGTTGGTAATACTATAGAACAGTCCAGGGTACAACCTGGACCAACAGAAACGGTCTGGGTTGGTAATACTATAGAACAGTCCAGGGTACAACCTGGACCAACAGAAACGGTCTGGGTTGGTAATACTGTAGAACAGTCCAGGGTACAACCTGGACCAACAGAAACGGTCTGGGTTGGTAATACTATAGAACAGTCCAGGGTACAACCTGGACCAACAGAAACGGTCTGGGTTGGTAATACTATAGAACAGTCCAGGGTACAACCTGGACCAACAGGAACGGTCTGGGTTGGTAATACTATAGAACAGTCCAGGGTACAACCTGGACCAACAGAAACGGTCTGGGTTGGCAATACTGTAGAACAGTCCAGGGTACAACCTGGACCAACAGAAACGGTCTGGGTTGGTAATACTATAGAACAGTCCAGGGTACAACCTGGACCAACAGAAACGGTCTGGGTTGGTAATACTATAGAACAGTCCAGGGTACAACCTGGACCAACAGAAACGGTCTGGGTTGGTAATACTATAGAACAGTCCAGGGTACAACCTGGACCAACAGAAACGGTCTGGGTTGGTAATACTATAGAACAGTCCAGGGTACAACCTGGACCAACAGAAACGGTCTGGGTTGGTAATACTATAGAACAGTCCAGGGTACAACCTGGACCAACAGAAACGGTCTGGGTTGGTAATACTATAGAACAGTCCAGGGTACAACCTGGACCAACAGAAACGGTCTGGGTTGGTAATACTATAGAACAGTCCAGGGTACAACCTGGACCAACAGAAACGGTCTGGGTTGGTAATACTATAGAACAGTCAAGGGTACAACCTGGACCAACAGAAACGGTCTGGGTTGGTAATACTGTAGAACAGTCCAGGGTACAACCTGGACCAACAGAAACGGTCTGGGTTGGTAATACTATAGAACAGTCCAGAGTACAACCTGGACCAACAGAAACGGTCTGGGTTGGTAATACTATAGAACAGTCCAGGGTACAACCTGGACCAACAGAAACGGTCTGGGTTGGTAATACTATAGAACAGTCCAGAGTACAACCTGGACCAACAGAAACGGTCTGGGTTGGTAATACTGTAGAACAGTCCAGGGTACAACCTGGACCAACAGAAACGGTCTGGGTTGGTAATACTATAGAACAGTCCAGGGTACAACCTGGACCAACAGAAACGGTCTGGGTTGGTAATACTATAGAACAGTCCAACATACAACCTGGACCAACAGAAACGGTCTGGGTTGGTAATACTATAGAACAGTCCAGGGTACAACCTGGATCAACAGAAACGGTCTGGGTTGGTAATACCATAGAACAGTCCAACATACAACCTGGACCAACAGAAACGGTCTGGGTTGGTAATACTATAGAACAGTCCAGGGTACAACCTGGACCAACAGAAACGGTCTGGGTTGGTAATACTATAGAACAGTCCAGGGTACAACCTGGATCAACAGAAACGGTCTGGGTTGGTAATACCATAGAACAGTCCAACATACAACCTGGACCAACAGAAACGGTCTGGGTTGGTAATACTATAGAACAGTCCAGGGTACAACCTGGACCAACAGAAACGGTCTGGGTTGGTAATACTATAGAACAGTCCAGGGTACAACCTGGACCAACAGAAACGATCTGGGTTGGTAATACTATAGAACAGTCAAGGGTACAACCTGGACCAACAGAAACGGTCTGGGTTGGTAATACTATAGAACAGTCCAGGGTACAACCTGGACCAACAGGAACGGTCTGGGTTGGTAATACCATAGAACAGTCCAGGGTACAACCTGGACCAACAGGAACGGTCTGGGTTGGTAATACTATAGAACAGTCCAGGGTACAACCTGGACCAACAGGAACGGTCTGGGTTGGTAATACTATAGAACAGTCCAGGGTACAACCTGGACCAACAGAAACGGTCTGGGTTGGTAATACTATAGAACAGTCCAGGGTACAACCTGGACCAACAGAAACGGTCTGGGTTGGTAATACTATAGAACAGTCCAGGGTACAACCTGGACCAACAGAAACGGTCTGGGTTGGTAATACTATAGAACAGTCCAGGGTACAACCTGGACCAACAGAAACGGTCTGGGTTGGTAATACTATAGAACAGTCCAGGGTACAACCTGGACCAACAGAAACGGTCTGGGTTGGTAATACTATAGAACAGTCCAGGGTACAACCTGGACCAACAGAAACGGTCTGGGTTGGTAATACTATAGAACAGTCCAGGGTACAACCTGGACCAACAGAAACGGTCTGGGTTGGTAATACTATAGAACAGTCCAGGGTACAACCTGGACCAACAGAAACGGTCTGGGTTGGTAATACTATAGAACAGTCCAGGGTACAACCTGGACCAACAGAAACGGTCTGGGTTGGTAATACCATAGAACAGTCCAGGGTACAACCTGGACCAACAGGAACGGTCTGGGTTGGTAATACTATAGAACAGTCCAGGGTACAACCTGGACCAACAGAAACGGTCTGGGTTGGTAATACTATAGAACAGTCCAGGGTACAACCTGGACCAACAGAAACGGTCTGGGTTGGTAATACCATAGAACAGTCCAGGGTACAACCTGGACCAACAGGAAGGGTCTGGGTTGGTAATACTATAGAACAGTCCAGAGTACAACCTGGACCAACAGAAACGGTCTGGGTTGGTAATACTATAGAACAGTCCAGGGTACAACCTGGACCAACAGGAACGGTCTGGGTTGGTAATACTATAGAACAGTCCAGGGTACAACCTGGACCAACAGAAACGGTCTGGGTTGGTAATACTATAGAACAGTCCAGGGTACAACCTGGACCAACAGAAACGGTCTGGGTTGGTAATACTATAGAACAGTCCAGAGTACAACCTGGACCAACAGAAACGGTCTGGGTTGGTAATACTATAGAACAGTCCAGGGTACAACCTGGACCAACAGAAACGGTCTGGGTTGGTAATACTATAGAACAGTCCAGGGTACAACCTGGACCAACAGAAACGGTCTGGGTTGGTAATACTATAGAACAGTCCAACATACAACCTGGACCAACAGAAACGGTCTGGGTTGGTAATACCATAGAACAGTCCAGGGTACAACCTGGACCAACAGAAACGGTCTGGGTTGGTAATACTATAGAACAGTCCAGGGTACAACCTGGATCAACAGAAACGGTCTGGGTTGGTAATACCATAGAACAGTCCAACATACAACCTGGACCAACAGAAACGGTCTGGGTTGGTAATACTATAGAACAGTCCAGGGTACAACCTGGACCAACAGAAACGGTCTGGGTTGGTAATACTATAGAACAGTCCAGGGTACAACCTGGATCAACAGAAACGGTCTGGGTTGGTAATACCATAGAACAGTCCAACATACAACCTGGACCAACAGAAACGGTCTGGGTTGGTAATACTATAGAACAGTCCAGGGTACAACCTGGACCAACAGAAACGGTCTGGGTTGGTAATACTATAGAACAGTCCAGGGTACAACCTGGACCAACAGAAACGATCTGGGTTGGTAATACTATAGAACAGTCAAGGGTACAACCTGGACCAACAGAAACGGTCTGGGTTGGTAATACTATAGAACAGTCCAGGGTACAACCTGGACCAACAGGAACGGTCTGGGTTGGTAATACCATAGAACAGTCCAGGGTACAACCTGGACCAACAGGAACGGTCTGGGTTGGTAATACTATAGAACAGTCCAGGGTACAACCTGGACCAACAGGAACGGTCTGGGTTGGTAATACTATAGAACAGTCCAGGGTACAACCTGGACCAACAGAAACGGTCTGGGTTGGTAATACTATAGAACAGTCCAGGGTACAACCTGGACCAACAGAAACGGTCTGGGTTGGTAATACTATAGAACAGTCCAGGGTACAACCTGGACCAACAGAAACGGTCTGGGTTGGTAATACTATAGAACAGTCCAGGGTACAACCTGGACCAACAGAAACGGTCTGGGTTGGTAATACTATAGAACAGTCCAGGGTACAACCTGGACCAACAGAAACGGTCTGGGTTGGTAATACTATAGAACAGTCCAGGGTACAACCTGGACCAACAGAAACGGTCTGGGTTGGTAATACTATAGAACAGTCCAGGGTACAACCTGGACCAACAGAAACGGTCTGGGTTGGTAATACTATAGAACAGTCCAGGGTACAACCTGGACCAACAGAAACGGTCTGGGTTGGTAATACTATAGAACAGTCCAGGGTACAACCTGGACCAACAGAAACGGTCTGGGTTGGTAATACCATAGAACAGTCCAGGGTACAACCTGGACCAACAGGAACGGTCTGGGTTGGTAATACTATAGAACAGTCCAGGGTACAACCTGGACCAACAGAAACGGTCTGGGTTGGTAATACTATAGAACAGTCCAGGGTACAACCTGGACCAACAGAAACGGTCTGGGTTGGTAATACCATAGAACAGTCCAGGGTACAACCTGGACCAACAGGAAGGGTCTGGGTTGGTAATACTATAGAACAGTCCAGAGTACAACCTGGACCAACAGAAACGGTCTGGGTTGGTAATACTATAGAACAGTCCAGGGTACAACCTGGACCAACAGGAACGGTCTGGGTTGGTAATACTATAGAACAGTCCAGGGTACAACCTGGACCAACAGAAACGGTCTGGGTTGGTAATACTATAGAACAGTCCAGGGTACAACCTGGACCAACAGAAACGGTCTGGGTTGGTAATACTATAGAACAGTCCAGAGTACAACCTGGACCAACAGAAACGGTCTGGGTTGGTAATACTATAGAACAGTCCAGGGTACAACCTGGACCAACAGAAACGGTCTGGGTTGGTAATACTATAGAACAGTCCAGGGTACAACCTGGACCAACAGAAACGGTCTGGGTTGGTAATACTATAGAACAGTCCAGGGTACAACCTGGACCAACAGAAACGGTCTGGGTTGGTAATACTATAGAACAGTCCAGAGTACAACCTGGACCAACAGAAACGGTCTGGGTTGGTAATACTATAGAACAGTCCAGAGTACAACCTGGACCAACAGAAACGGTCTGGGTTGGTAATACTATAGAACAGTCCAGGGTACAACCTGGACCAACAGGAACGGTCTGGGTTGGTAATACTATAGAACAGTCCAGGGTACAACCTGGACCAACAGAAACGGTCTGGGTTGGTAATACTATAGAACAGTCCAGGGTACAACCTGGACCAACAGAAACGGTCTGGGTTGGTAATACTATAGAACAGTCCAGGGTACAACCTGGACCAACAGAAACGGTCTGGGTTGGTAATATTATAGAACAGTCCAGGGTACAACCTGGACCAACAGAAACGGTCTGGGTTGGTAATACTATAGAACAGTCCAGGGTACAACCTGGACCAACAGAAACGGTCTGGGTTGGTAATACTATAGAACAGTCCAGGGTACAACCTGGACCAACAGAAACGGTCTGGGTTGGTAATACTATAGAACAGTCCAGGGTACAACCTGGACCAACAGAAACGGTCTGGGTTGGTAATACCGTAGAACAGTCCAGGGTACAACCTGGACCAACAGAAACGGTCTGGGTTGGCAATACCGTAGAACAGTCCAGGGTACAACCTGGACCAACAGAAACGGTCTGGGTTGGTAATACCATAGAACAGTCCAGGGTACAACCTGGACCAACAGAAACGGTCTGGGTTGGTAATACCATAGAACAGTCCAGGGTACAACCTGGACCAACAGAAACGGTCTGGGTTGGTAATACTATAGAACAGTCCAGGGTACAACCTGGACCAACAGGCCTCGCTGAAAACATTTGCACACAAAAATGCAAGGCGACGCAATGTCATAGTGTAGCTACTATCAGCGTAGAAATGAGAGAGAGACAAACGCAGACATAGGTATATTTTTTTACTGATCTTGCGGGGCTTCACAGAAACTGCGTTACGCCAGTGACTCTCATTCCTACATCTGATGGACTATGAAACACACACACACACACACACACAGAAACTGCGTTACGCCAGTAACTCTCATTTCTACATCTGATGGATTATGAAACACACACACACACACACACACACACACACAGAAACTGCGTTACGCCAGTAACTCTCATTCATACATCTGATGGATTATGAAACACACACACACACACACACACAGAAACTGCGTTACGCCAGTGACTCTCATTCCTACATCTGATGGATTATGAAAAGTAATGACGTTAAATTGGACTTGATCATAGAATCACAGAGTTTAGTGAACAACAACTGAAATAGAAACTTGCTTCCTGTGATCCTCGCATGGGAAAGCTATAATTCACTGTGGTGCATATTACAGTGAGAGAATCTCTTTGTTGTCATAGATTTAACCATTGGTCATGTACCATGTGGATAATAAGGACATGTTAAGATAGTCCTTGAACAAATCCAGCTTTGAGTTCCCATGGCCCCCTAGACACCTTAAACCTACGTGAAACTGGGTGTTGATGTGTATGGGAGAGAGGTTCTCACTGCACCCAAAACCAGTAACTCTCTAAATCTCAGTCCATGAAATTGTGGCATTGCCCCAAAAGCCTAGTGAAATACTCCCATAAACATTTCATAGACAGGCAAACATTATGCACACATGTACACACACACACACACACACACACACACACACACACACACACACACACACACACACACACACACACACACACACACACACACACACACACACACACACACTGCCCTTCACTGTCTGAACATATTGTTCTTAGGGATTGATTCCACATTCCTATTTCATATTTCACAATCATGGAAATATGATATTTCTGTTGCTCATAGCCCAACCCTGGGAAACATGTTGGCAAAAAAGTGAAATCAGGACTCCTAAATCGCCTGTATATTTGTTTGAGTTCCATACTGGATAAAGGAATGTTCTTTAGTGTTATCCTGGTGGGTTAATTATAGTGTTGTTGATTGGTGATACCGTCATTAGTTACAGAGATGAAAGGGTTAATGTAGGGGTGTTTATTGGTGATAGTCATTAGTTACAGAGATGAATGGGTTAATGTAGGGGTGTTTATTGGGATACAGTCGTTAGTTACAGAGATGAAAGGGTTAATGTAGGGGTGTTTATTGGCGAGTCAATAGTTACAGAGATGAAAGGGTTAATGTAGGGGTGTTTATTGGGATACAGTCGTTAGTTACAGAGATGAAAGGGTTAATGTCAGGGTGTTTATTGGTGATAGTCATTAGTTACAGAGATGAAAGGGTTAATGTAGGGGTGTTTACTGGGATACAGTCATTAGTTACAGAGATGAAAGGGTTAATGTAGGGGTGTTTATTGGCGAGTCAATAGTTACAGAGATGAAAGGGTTAATGTAGGGGTGTTTATTGGTGATAGTCATTAGGTACAGACATGAAATTATATAATATAGAATTTGAGATGTTAAGAACATGGTTTTTCATTGATTAGACTTGAAGTTCCTTCTTCTGTTTGACCTTCATAGACAATATAATGATTTAATGGTACTAATATACTGTATTGGGGACAACTTGATTGGACAACTTCGTCTGGATGCTATGTCCATAGAATGCTCTCTCTAATTCTCTCTTTCTCTCTTTCTTTCTCTCTCTCGGAGGACCATGCCTCAGGACTACCTGACATGATGACTCCTTGCTGTCCCCAGTCCACCTGGCCGTGCTGCTGCTCCAGTTTCAACTGTTCTGCCTTATCATTATTGGACCATGCTGGTCATTTATGAACATTTGAACATCTTGGCCATGTTCTGTTATAATCTCCACCCGGCACAGCCAGAAGAGGACTGGCCACCCCACATAGATAAGACACATAGGGGATTTAAACCCTCCAATTGGTTTAGTACTAATGACGTCAGGGGGATTTAAACCCTCCAATTGGTTTAGTACTAATGACGTCAGGGAGATTTAAACCCTCCAATTGGTTTAGTACTAATGACGTCAGGGGGATTTAAACCCTCCAATTGGTTTAGTACTAATGACGTCAGGGTGATTTAAACCCTCCAATTGGTTTAGTACTAATGACGTCAGGGTGATTTAAACCCTCCAATTGGTTTAGTACTAATGACGTCAGGGTGATTTAAACCCTCCAATTGGTTTAGTACTAATGACGTCAGGGTGATTTAAACCCTCCAATTGGTTTAGTACTAATGACGTCAGGGTGATTGTAAACCCATATGGTTTGGAGCTGTGCTGTAGTCGAGGAGCAATCATTGTCTATTGATGTTAGGGTGATTGTAAACCCATATGGTTTGGAGCTGTACTGTGGACTAGGAGCTCTCATTATCTTGCACCAAAGTCAAAATAGGCTGCTATGTAAAGCGCGTCCTACTTCCTGCAATAGTGCGGCTTCGTGCTTGTGTTTCACGCCAATGAAACGTGTCTGTTAATTTATCTGTTTATTAATTAATATTAAGACTAGGAACACACTGATGCTCCAATATATAACACAAGTGTTGTTTTCATTAACCTGACAAGGAAAAATACACAATGCCATATTGATAAAGAGCTGTTTAAGTAACGTCTGCTTCCAACTCACTCTCAAACACATAGATCCCCTGAACGCAGCTTACTTTCCAGCCCACTTTCCCCAACTCACTCTCAAACACATACCTGTAAATCCCCTGAACGAAGCTCACTTTCCAACTCACTCTCAAACACATAGTTCCCCTGAACGCAGCTCACTCTCAAACACATAGATCCCCTGAACGCAGCTCACTCTCAAACACATAGATCCCCTGAACGCAGCTCACTTTCCAGCCCACTTTCCCCAACTCACTCTCAAACACATACCTGTAAATCCCCTGAACGAAGCTCACTTTCCAACTCACTCTCAAACACATAGTTCCCCTGAACGCAGCTCACTCTCAAACACATAGATCCCCTGAACGCAGCTCACTCTCAAACACATAGATCCCCTGAACGCAGCTCACTTTCCAGCCCACTTTCCCCAACTCACTCTCAAACACATAGTTCCCCTGAATGTAGCTCACTCTCCAGATCCCAATCACCTGTTCTCATAAAGCTAAATACAACAGCCAAGAGTTAACAAAGGTTCGTATAAATAATTGCATGTAAAATAAACAAGCTCATTAGACAAATTAAATATTAGCATTGGTCAATGTTTTCAATCATGTAAGTCGCCCTGTATAAGAGCATTTGCTAACTGACAAAAATGTAAAGCATGTGATATAAAATATCATATAAATGCAAAACACAGCAGGACAGTTGTCTATGTCACGTTCTCTCCACTCTGGTGAGGATGGGGTTCTCCACAGCAGGACAGTTGTCTATGTCACGTTCTCTCCACTCTGGTGAGGATGGGGTTCTCCACAGCAGGTTGTCTATGTCACATTCTCTCCACTCTGGCGAGGATGGGGTTCTCCACAGTAGGACAGTTGTCTATGTCACGTTCTCTCCACTCTGGTGAGGATGGGGTTCTCCACAGCAGGACAGTCCCTGGCCTCCAGAGCAGCCCAGAGTTTGTGCCAGAAGACTCCGGTGTGTTCCCCAGCTCTGGGCCAGCTCAGGTAGGTGCGTCTCTTCACCGGCTTCCTCATGTGGTGGTAGGGTGAGAGCTGGTGGTCTGGGATCTTCTCAAAAAACACCAGGATCAGCAAATCCTTCTGCTCATCGAACAGACGGAAGACTGGACAGAGAAGTGTTATTTGACCCTCGATCAATATACAGGGAGTGTTTCCCCCTAAACCTCCAACCTGTATCTAACATTGTTTTCCTCAACAAACCAGCCACACAAGAAAATAAATGATCAACTCGATGTGTGACAGTAAATTGTTGATGTGTGAAAAACAACATTGTCAAATAAAGCATTTTGCTGTTCTACTGTTAGCTACGACAGATTAGGGAAATGAACCCCTGGGCAGAATACAACAATAAATAGAAAGATATTAAACCAACCTGGCCACCTGGATCTCTCTGGAGCAACACTCGCTCTCCAGGTTTCAGCTGCTGATTACAGACGGCCTTTCTGCTCCGGTAGATGGCTACTGTTATTTTTTTCTATGGTTGGTTTATCTGTGGAGCACAGTGAGAAACAATGTTCTCTCATCAATCTACACACAATACACCATAATGACAAAGCAAAAACTGTTTTTTTAGACATTTTTTAACATTTATTAAAAATAAAAATTGAAATATCACATTTTACTTAAGCCAGCTTAAGGAAATGTCTTGGTGGTTCCAAACTTCTTCCATTTAAGAATGATGGAGGCCACTGTGTTCTTGGGGACCTTCAATGCTGCATAAATGTTTTGGTACCCTTCCCCAGATCTGTGCCTCGACGCAATCCTGTCTCGGCGCTCTACGGACAATTTATTCGACCTCATGCCTTGGTTTTTGCTCTGAAATGCACTGTCAACTGTGGACCTTAAATAGACTTTCCAAATCATGTCCAATCAATTGAATTTACCACAGGTGGACTCCAGTCAAGTTGTAGAAACATCTCAAGGGTGATCAATGGAAACAGGATGACAGCATTGCACACGCTTGGCATTCTCTCAACCAGCTTCACCTGGAATGCTTTTCCAACAGTCTTGAAGGAGTTCCCACATATGCTGGGCACTTGTTGGCTGCTTTTCCTCCACTCTGCGGTCCAACTCATCCAAAAACCATCTCAATTTGGTTGAGGACGGCGATTGTGAAGGCCAGGTCATCTGATGCAGCACTCCATCACTCTCCTTCTTGGTCAAATAGCCCTCACACAGCCTAGAGGTGTATTTTGGGTCATTGTCCTGTTGAAAAACAAATGATAGTCCAACTAAGCGCAAACCAGATGGGATGGTGTATTTGTGCAGAATGCTGTGGTAGCCATGCTGGTTAGGTGTGCCTTTGAATTCTGTAATATATCAGAGACAGTGTCACCAGTAAAGCACCCCCACACCTTCTCCATGCTTCAGGGCGGGAACCACACAAGCGGAGATCAATCATCCATTCACACACTCTGCGTCTCACAAAGACACAGCGGTTGGCACCAAAAATCTCACATTTGGACTCAGACAAAAAGACAGATTTCCACCGGTCTAATGTCCATGGCTCATGTTTCTTGACCAAAGCAAGTCCCCCCCACCCCCCTTTGTCCCATTGCTGCGTGCACAGGGAACATCGTCCTTCATAGCTTGAGGGAGGCGCTATCAAAAACAAATCTGTAAATCTTATCCTGGAGGGTGCGTGACCCTCCTTGTGGGATTTCGTTACAACAGTGGCATTTTCTGCTGGGTTGACGGATGGAATTGTAGGACCCTTCAATACTGACACCACACTGACCTACAGTAAAGTTATCACCAACATCAGCTAGGCCTGCTACCCAACTACAGGTAATAACCACATTAATATGTGTGTCATGTGACCGATGGCGTTGTCCATTCATATACAGCCATTGATTTTGTCATCCATGTGCTCAGAACCAGCAGTATCATTTTAGAACGACTAGAGGGCGATATTGTCCTGTATTCAGACTGTCTGAGTCTACTCCCCAGACACACTGGGCACATTACAGTCTTATATGAGCTGAAACTCCCAAAAAAATGATTATTTTGTACAGAAATCTATTTTATTACTACTGTCTGAAGGGTTGTACCAATGTTATGTAATTGCTCTAGTGTGTGCTTGAAGATCCCAAGCAAATTCTAGCCCTTACCTTGCGCATTAACTCAGTATGCTCCCTCTTATGGCAATGCAATTTTCTTATTGTCATTTTAATCCAAACTTGTGCTGACTGATCAACAATGTTAAGTTACTTTTCAATGTGTGTCCCCAAAAAACTGACGTCGTTATCCATAAGTTAGAAGTAGCACGGGTGCAGTTTGCACACAACGCAAAGTCAAGCAAAAATTACATAATAATGATCATTGCTTGCGCGATCTGTGCGGTCCAAAGAAACTGCCATGCTAACTTGGTTAGCTATGTGATAAAATGTAACAGTTTTCAACACATCAACTGTTTTAGACTATTTTAACCAAGCAGGAGAACAAATCATTCAATCAGCACTGAGTGAATGAATGAAAACATTTTGAAACGAACGTCATAACCAGACGGTCCATATACATAGAGTGGTCCTGGATTCGCGAACCGGATATTTTGACCATTCTCTTTCTTACACAGTTTTTGACACCCTCTACCTTTCCCGACACACACCGACACGCACAGGTACACGCTCAAACTCTCAAGGAAGAGGTCTTTGCCGTCATCCGTCAGAAGCACGCCATCCCTACGGTACAAATGCGCAAGGTAAATTGCGCAGGTTGTAAAAATGTATCCTTTTCAGGCTCCGCTTTGTGTCATTTGAGAAGCTAAGAAATGTTTCAAGCTGGCCCACGTGCATCTGACAAATGACGTACACTTATTAATATGCACGCAGTAAATCGCACACTATCAGCAGCACATACAGTATGTACTGTATAGTCTGTTCCAGATCTATGAGTACTCCCATCTGTTTTCATATTTACACTGAGTAAACCAAACGTAAGGAACACCTTCCTAATATTGAGTTGCACCCACAGGTTTGCCCTCAGAGCAGCTTCAATTTGTTGGGGCATGGCCCATGTTGACTCCAATGCCTCCCACAGCTGTGTCTAGTTGGCTGGATGGTGAACAATTCTTGATTCACACAGGAAACTGTTGAGTGAAAAACCCAGCAGTGTTAAGTTCTTGACAAGCACTGGTGTGCTTGGTACTTACCCAGTTCAAAGGCATATGGGGCAGCAGGTAGCCTAGTGGTTAGAGTGTTGGACTTGTTAACCGATAGGTTTCAAGATTGAATCCCTGAGCTGACAAGGTAAAAATCTGTCGTTCTGCCCCTGAACAAGGCAGTTAACCCACTGTTCCTAGGCCGTCATTGAAAATAAAAATGTGTTCTTAACTGACCTGCCCAGTTGAATAAATAAAATATATATAGTCTTTCCCATTCTCTCTCTGAATGGCACATTTACACAATCCATGTCTCAAGGCTTTAAAAATATTCCTTTAACCTGTCTCCTTCATCTACACTGATTGAAGTGGATTTCACAGCTGACATTAATAAGGGATCATAGATTTTACTTGGTCAGTCTACTGTGTCATGGAAAGAGCATTCTTAATGTGTAGTATACTCAGTTTATATATCATTTGGCTGTATGTCTTTTTAGACATAGGCCTATTGCAAATGTGTATTATCGTTGCGTCTCCAAATAAATAGAAGTGCAAAGATAACTAACTATAAGCTACACATTCATTTGACAGAGGTAATGAACCGTCCATTGATCAGCACAGCAACTGATTAAACAGGATGATGTTTGAAAAAACAGGTGTTTCTGAGCTTATGTCAATATTTCACAGGTAAGCTAAGAGTTCCAGAAATCTGGAATACAGACAGGCTCTATAGACCTCTATATCTATATGAGTGACAGTGTCCAACACATCACCTTCTGTTGGGGACCTAATGACAAAAATGATGTCATGAAATATTCAGATTTTTCAATGGCATGTATTGTTAAATAAATATTTAAGGAAATACAGGTAGGCACCACATTACTACAAAACAGCTCTGAAAGTTGAAATGTGCATGCTTTGAAGGTGTGTGTGTATGTGTGTGTTTCACTGCACCAGTCCAACTCCAATCAAGTCTCTTAGATTCTCTGTGTCAGCGCCCCCTCCTGCCTCCCCCCTCCTCTCCCTCCTTGCCCAGCCCCCTCTTCTCATTGGATGACCTAGTGGGGTTGCCAAGGAAACATCTGTGGTGAGGCTACCCTGCGAAATGCGGGGGGCATCTTTTTTGAATGGGCCTCAAGCACGCACACACACACACACACACACACACACAAACGGGAGTGCATGCACGGACACACACGTATGCATCCACATTGTCGAATACACACACACACACACACACACACGCACACGCACACACACACACACACGCACACGCACACAATCAGGGGGAAATCAGTGGTGAGGTTTTATAGAAGCAAGGCCAGTTACCCCTGGGGATGTAATGATGGAGAAAAAGATGACAGGAGGAGAGAACTGCTGTCATTGTTACCTGGTGGTTTTATCCAAAAGAGTATATTATCTATTATAAACTGGGTGGTTCAAGCCCTGAATGCTGATTGGCTGAAAGGTGAAAGATGGGTGTGACAAAACACGTTTTGTTACTGCTTTAATTACCTTGGTGACCATTTTATAACAGCAGTAAAAGGCACCTGGGGGGTTGTGGTATATGACCAACAGGCTTGGGTAGGTTACTTTCTAAATGTAATCCGTTACTATAGTTACCTGTCCAAAATTGTAATCAGTAACGTAACTTTTGGATTACCCAAAGTCAGTAACGTAATCTGATTACATTCAGTTACTTTTAGATTACTTTCATCCTTAAGAAAACAAAAATGTCTGTTACAAATTGAACCACATCTATTGTAGGATAAATCAATGTTAAAGTTTACATAGCTGGCCATATGTGGATGTTACATTTTACGTTATGGGTTGGTTATGTAGGATTCTTCTAACCCATCGCTTTCTACTACATATAATAAATAATAAGATTATATCTTTACATTAAAAACCAAAGTCTATCAGAATTACAGTCATTCCAATAAATGTTATAGCCCTTGATCTTCAAGAACAGGACTTGGAAATATGGAAGAATAGATTAGCCAAATTGTTTTACTTGAGCATAACCCCAAAACTAAGGACTAATTTGCCAGCCCTACTCTGTTGTTTATTATTTTGTTGTCATATGGAGGACTGATTGGGCTCATTGACTCCAGTTGAAAAATGAATGCTGCGCTCATGGAGTGGCCTGCTTTGAGCACTACTGAACAGAGCTATTTACATGTGAAAAATGAATGCTGCGCTCATGGAGTGGCCTGCTTTGAGCACTACTGAACAGTGCTATTTACATGTGAAAAATGAATGCTGCGCTCATGGAGTGGCCTGCTTTGAGCACTACTGAACAGTGCTATTTACATGTGAAAAATGAATGCTGCGCTCATGGAGTGGCCTGCTTTGAGCACTACTGAACAGTGCTATTTACATGTGAAAAATGAATGCTGCGCTCATGGAGTGGCCTGCTTTGAGCACTACTGAACAGTGCTATTTACATGTGAAAAATGAATGCTGCGCTCATGGAGTGGCCTGCTTTGAGCACTACTGAACAGTGCTATTTACATGTGAAAAATGAATGCTGCGCTCATGGAGTGGCCTGCTTTGAGCACTACTGAACAGAGCTATTTACATGTGAAAAATGAATGCTGCGCTCATGGAGTTGCCTGCTTTGAGCACTACTGAACAGTGCTATTTACATGTGAAAAATGAATGCTGCGCTCATGGAGTGGCCTGCTTTGAGCACTACTGAACAGTGCTATTTACATGTGAAAAATGAATGCTGCGCTCATGGAGTGGCCTGCTTTGAGCACTACTGAACAGAGCTATTTACATGTGAAAATTTGAATGCTGCGCTCTTGGAGTGGCCTGCTTTGAGCACTACTGAACAGAGCTATTTACATGTGAAAAATGAATGCTGCGCTCATGGAGTGGCCTGCTTTGAGCACTACTGAACAGTGCTATTTACATGTGAAAAATGAATGCTGCGCTCATGGAGTGGCCTGCTTTGAGCACTACTGAACAGTGCTATTTACATGTGAAAAATGAATGCTGCGCTCATGGAGTGGCCTGCTTTGAGCACTACTGAACAGAGCTATTTACATGTGAAAAATGAATGCTGCGCTCATGGAGTGGCCTGCTTTGAGCACTACTGAACAGTGCTATTTACATGTGAAAAATGAATGCTGCGCTCATGGAGTGGCCTGCTTTGAGCACTACTGAACAGTGCTATTTACATGTGAAAAATGAATGCTGCGCTCATGGAGTGGCCTGCTTTGAGCACTACTGAACAGAGCTATTTACATGTGAAAAATGAATGCTGCGCTCATGGAGTGGCCTGCTTTGAGCACTACTGAACAGAGCTATTTACATGTGAAAAATGAATGCTGCGCTCATGGAGTGGCATGCTTTGAGCACTACTGAACAGAGCTATTTACATGTGAAAAATGAATGCTGCGCTCATGGAGTGGCATGCTTTGAGCACTACTGAACAGAGCTATTTACATGTGAAAAATGAATGCTGCGCTCATGGAATGGCCTGCTTTGAGAACTACTGAACAGAGCTATTTACATGTGAAAAATGAATGCAATATGCTGCATTTGCTATATGTCTATTGTTTACCTTTTAGTTGGTGACACTTTGATATCTTGATAATATGAAGTTGTTTAAAGGGCAAATCCACAGATGAAACAATAACAGCGGCCACCCCGTCTCTGTTTTGGTAAAAAGCTAAAGGATGGGTCTGGAGAAATGTACCCACTCTTATTGTTTTAAACATTTTGAGGCTTGTTTGGGGTATATTTATTTTATAAAAAATATAAAAAAATGTAACTACATTGTTGGTTAGGGGCTTGTAAGTAAGCATTTCACTGTGAGGTCTACACCTGCTGTATTCAGCATTTCACTGTGAGGTCTACACCTGTTGTATTCAGCATTTCACTGTGAGGTCTACTACACCTGCTGTATTCGGCATTTCACTGTGAGGTCTACTACACCTGTTGTATTCAGCATTTCACTGTGAGGTCTACACCTGCTGTATTCAGCATTTCACTGTGAGGTCTACACCTGCTGTATTCGGCATTTCACTGTGTGGTCTACTACCCCTGTTGTATTCAGCATTTCACTGTAAGGTCTACTACACCTGCTGTATTCGGCATTTCACTGTAAGGTCTACTACACCTGTTGTATTCAGCATTTCACTGTGAGGTCTACTACACCTGTTGTATTCAGCATTTCAATGTAAGGTCTACTACACCTGTTGTATTCAGCATTTCACTGTGAGGTCTACACCTGCTGTATTCAGCATTTCACTGTGAGGTCTACACCTGTTGTATTCAGCATTTCACTGTGAGGTCTACACCTGCTGTATTCAGCATTTCACTGTGAGGTCTACACCTGCTGTATTCAGCATTTCACTGTGAGGTCTACACCTGCTGTATTCAGCATTTCACTGTGAGGTCTACACCTGTTGTATTCAGCATTTCACTGTGAGGTCTACACCTGCTGTATTCAGCATTTCACTGTGAGGTCTACACCTGTTGTATTCAGCATTTCACTGTGAGGTCTACACCTGTTGTATTCAGCATTTCACTGTGAGGTCTACACCTGTTGTATTCAGCATTTCACTGTGAGGTCTACTACACCTGTTGTATTCAGCATTTCACTGTGAGGTCTACTACACCTGTTGTATTCAGCATTTCACTGTGAGGTCTACACCTGTTGTATTCAGCATTTCACTGTAAGGTCTACTACACCTGCTGTATTCGGCATTTCACTGTAAGGTCTACTACACCTGTTGTATTCAGCATTTCACTGTAAGGTCTACTACACCTGTTGTATTCAGCATTTCACTGTAAGGTCTACTACACCTGTTGTATTCAGCATTTCACTGTAAGGTCTACTACACCTGCTGTATTCGGCATTTCACTGTAAGGTCTACTACACCTGTTGTATTCAGCATTTCACTGTGAGGTCTACTACACCTGTTGTATTCAGTATTTCACTGTAAGGTCTACTACACCTGTTGTATTCAGCATTTCACTGTAAGGTCTACTACACCTGTTGTATTTAGCATTTCACTGTAAGGTCTACTACACCTGTTGTATTCGGCATTTCACTGTAAGGTCTACTACACCTGTTGTATTCAGCATTTCACTGTGAGGTCTACTACACCTGTTGTATTCAGTATTTCACTGTAAGGTCTACTACACCTGTTGTATTCAGCATTTCACTGTAAGGTCTACTACACCTGTTGTATTTAGCATTTCACTGTAAGGTCTACTACACCTGTTGTATTCAGCATTTCACTGTAAGGTCTACTACACCTGTTGTATTCAGCATTTCACTGTAAGGTCTACTACACCTGTTGTATTCAGCATTTCACTGTAAGGTCTACTACACCTGCTGTATTCGGCATTTCACTGTAAGGTCTACTACACCTGTTGTATTCAGCATTTCACTGTAAGGACAACTACACCTGTTGTATTCAGCATTTCACGGTAAGGTCTACTACACCTGTTGTATTCAGCATTTCACTGTAAGGTCTACTACACCTGTTGTATTCAGCATTTCACTGTAAGGTCTACTACACCTGTTGTATTTAGCATTTCACTGTAAGGTCTACTACACCTGCTGTATTCAGCATTTCACTGTAAGGTCTACTACACCTGTTGTATTTAGCATTTCACTGTAAGGTCTACTACACCTGCTGTATTCGGCATTTCACTGTAAGGTCTACTACACCTGTTGTATTCAGCATTTCACTGTAAGGACAACTACACCTGTTGTATTCAGCATTTCACGGTAAGGTCTACTACACCTGTTGTATTCGGCATTTCACTGTAAGGTCTACACCTGCTGTATTCGGCATTTCACTGTAAGGTCTACTACACCTGCTGTATTCGACGCATGTGACAAATAACATTTGATTTGATTTACAGTGGTAGTTTACATTCATTATCTTTACAAACACTGGAGAAAAACAAGCGTGTGTATATACATATACATGGGTTCTCATGGAGTGTGACAGTTGAACTAGGCTCATTACTTATTTCTGAGTTATATTCTTCAATAATCAATGGATATATATATATATATATAAATCCGTTGATTTTGATAGACTTTGTGTATATATATATATATATATATATACAGTGCCTTGCGAAAGTATTCGGCCCCCTTGAACTTTGCGACCTTTTGCCACATTTCAGGCTTCAAACATAAAGATATAAAACTGTATTTTTTTGTGAATAATCAACAACAAGTGGGACACAATCATGAAGTGGAACGACATTTATTGGATATTTCAAACTTTTTTAACAAATCAAAAACTGAAAAATTGGGCGTGCAAAATTATTCATCCCCTTTACTTTCAGTGCAGCAAACTCTCTCCAGAAGTTCAGTGAGGATCTCTGAATGATCCAATGTTGACCTAAATGACTAATGATGATAAATACAATCCACCTGTGTGTAATCAAGTCTCCGTATAAATGCACCTGCACTGTGATAGTCTCAGAGGTCCGTTAAAAGCGCAGAGAGCATCATGAAGAACAAGGAACACACCAGGCAGGTCCGAGATACTGTTGTGAAGAAGTTTAAAGCCGGATTTGGATACAAAAAGATTTCCCAAGCTTTAAACATCCCAAGGAGCACTGTGCAAGCGATAATATTGAAATGGAAGGAGTATCAGACCACTGCAAATCTACCAAGACCTGGCCGTCCCTCTAAACTTTCAGCTCATACAAGGAGAAGACTGATCAGAGATGCAGCCAAGAGGCCCATGATCACTCTGGATGAACTGCAGAGATCTACAGCTGAGGTGGGAGACTCTGTCCATAGGACAACAATCAGTCGTATATTGCACAAATCTAGCCTTTATGGAAGAGTGGCAAGAAGAAAGCCATTTCTTAAAGATATCCATAAAAAGTGTTGTTTAAAGTTTGCCACAAGCCACCTGGGAGACACACCAAACATGTGGAAGAAGGTGCTCTGGTCAGATGAAACCAAAATTGAACTTTTTGGCAACAATGCAAAACGTTATGTTTGGCGTAAAAGCAACACAGCTGAACACACCATCCCCACTGTCAAACATGGTGGTGGCAGCATCATGGTTTGGGCCTGCTTTTCTTCAGCAGGGACAGGGAAGATGGTTAAAATTGATGGGAAGATGGATGGAGCCAAATACAGGACCATTCTGGAAGAAAACCTGATGGAGTCTGCAAAAGACCTGAGACTGGGACGGAGATTTGTCTTCCAACAAGACTATGATCCAAAACATAAAGCAAAATCTACAATGGAATGGTTCAAAAATAAACATATCCAGGTGTTAGAATGGCCAAGTCAAAGTCCAGACCTGAATCCAATCGAGAATCTGTGGAAAGAACTGAAAACTGCTGTTCACAAATGCTCTCCATCCAACCTCACTGAGCTCGAGCTGTTTTGCAAGGAGGAATGGGAAAAAATGTCAGTCTCTCGATGTGCAAAACTGATAGAGACATACCCCAAGCGACTTACAGCTGTAAACGCAGCAAAAGGTGGCGCTGCAAAGTATTAACTTAATGGGGCTGAATAATTTTGCACGCCCAATTTTTCAGTTTTTGATTTGTTAAAAAAGTTTGAAATATCCAATAAATGTCGTTCCACTTCATGATTGTGTCCCACTTGTTGTTGATTCTTCACAAAAAAATACAGTTTTATATCTTTATGTTTGAAGCCTGAATTGTGGCAAAAGTTCGCAAAGTTCATGGGGGCCGAATACTTTCGCAAGGCACTGTATATACACAAAGTCTATATATTATTAAAGTTGGATAATCTTTGGATAATCTTTGGATACCGTTCAAATCTTTAGGGTCACTTATAAATGTCCTTGTTTTGAAAGAAAAGCTCATTTTTTGTCCATTAAAATAACATAAAATTGATCAGAAATACAGTGTAGACATTGTTAATGTTGTAAATGACTATTGTAGCTGGAAACGGCTGATTTTTAATGGAATATCTACAAAGGCGTACGGAGGCCCATTATCAGCAACCATCACTCCTGTGTTCCAATGGCACGTTGTGTTAGCTGATCCAAGTTTATCATTTTTAAAAGGCCAATTGATCATTAGAAAACCCCTTTTGCAATTATGTTAGCACAGCTGAAAACGGTTGTTCTGATTAAAGAAGCAAGAAAACTGGCCTTCTTCAGACTAGTTGAGTATCTGGTTGCAGATAAATGGGCCTCTGTACGCCTATGTAGATATTCCATTAAAAATCAGCCAAAATCAGTCCAAAAATGGATGTAGCAACTACAGATTGCCCCTTTAAGTCTGTCAAAAGTGTGTGAGTTTGAACACGTGTCCATTAAGCCTATGAATTTAATGTTTTTATCAGCTGAATTAGATTGAGCAATAAAAGCCCCACTTTTATTCCATAGGCTGGGATCTGCACTATGCAGCTGTTATTCCATAGGCTGGGATCTGCACTATGCAGCTGTTGTTCCATAGGCTGGGATCTGCACTATGCAGCTGTTATTCCATAGGCTGGGATCCACACTATGCAGCTGTTGTTCCATAGGCTGGGATCTGCACTATACAGCTGTTGTTCCATAGGCTGGGATCCTCACTATGCAGCTGTTATTCTATAGGCTGGGATCTGCACCATACAGCTGTTATTCTATAGGCTGGGATCCACACTATACAGCTGTTATTCTGTAGGCTGGGATCCACACTATACAGCTGTTATTCTATAGGCTGGGATCCACACTATACAGCTGTTATTCTGTAGGCTGGGATCCACACTATACAGCTGTTATTCCATAGGCTGGGATCCTCACTATGCAGCTGTTATTCCATAGGCTGGGATCCACACTATACAGCTGTTATTCTATAGGCTGGGATCCACACTATACAGCTGTTATTCTGTAGGCTGGGATCCACACTATACAGCTGTTATTCCATAGGCTGGGATCCTCACTATGCAGCTGTTATTCCATAGGCTGGGATCCACACTATACAGCTGTTATTCTATAGGCTGGGATCCACACTATACAGCTGTTATTCTGTAGGCTGGGATCCACACTATACAGCTGTTATTCCATAGGCTGGGATCCACACTATACAGCTGTTATTCCATAGGCTGGGATCTGCACTATGCAGCTGTTATTCCATAGGCTGGGATCCACACTATACAGCTGTTGTTCCATAGGCTGGGATCTGCACTATGCAG